>NW_005874520.1:0-15413 GCF_000147115.1 Myotis lucifugus
GCAGTAGCCCCTCACAGGGTTGGGGACCTAGGACTTGGATGAGGCCTCCTCCCTGGGCCTATAGAGGTATTGGGCAGAGCCACATCCCCTTAAACCAACATAGTGTTCACTTTATGCCTCAATGTCAGACTAAAGTATTATTGAAAAATGACGCCTCTAAAAATTAATAGGAAATTAGTAAACTTGTTCAGTGGGTGTATTTTTAGAACAAATTATGAGCTAAAAGAAAATCATGTTTATCCATGTCCAACGGGCAGTTGGTCCCAGGATGGACTTTGACCCCAGGCCTGGGAATGCCGGGCTGTTTCTCCTCCACCACCTTCTTTTCTGAAGAAATCAGGGATGGAGAGAGCCAAGCGAGAAGTTGAAATTGCATTCCCACCTCAGGCTTCCTGACAGTGGCATCTGGGGTCCAGATGGGTGTCATATCCCACTCACCCACCCTCCCCCAGCCCAGAAGTCTAATCTCCCACTGAGCAAAGGAAGCAGAGTGAGGGGCATAAGAATGGTCCTTCTTCCCCCACTATGCTGCCCTTTCATACCCACACCCACACTCACACCTCCCAGAGCAGAAGAGCTACACATAGACCCTGTCTTCCTCAACACCAGTACATTAGAGCACCCCAAATGGGCAGGGGGACATTTGCTGGACACAGAGGAAACAAAAAGACAGTCCCTCAGTGACACTCACCATTGCTTCCTCCAGGGTCAGGGTCTCCAGGCAAATGAGCGTTTCCTTGGCCCACAGGCACAGGCTATTTATGCTGAACCACCAGGTGTTGGTCTTCTAAGAACCCTTTTGGACAATTTTCTTCCTTGTTGACTCACTCTCACCCCCACCTGGGTTCTGGAAACTTTCCCAACACCACACACATGTCACCTTAGAGTTTACAGAGCACCCTCAGTCCATGGCCTCATCTGCACCTCACTGAGGCCTGTGAGTTCAGCGGCATCATCAATGTCTGGGTTTTACAGATTTCCACGAATCTGAGTTCCAGAGAAGAACAAGCCAGGGAAGCAGATTGAGGGTCAGATGAGAAAGCAAGTTGCACAATAATCTACAACTATTGCAAAAGCATATGCATTTGCATATTTCAAGAGCATAGCTTGTTGTACCAACTTCTCTTTGTCCTTCACGTCAACATTACTACCCAGATAGTGGGAAAGAGCATTTGATAAGATACAACATGCAGTGATGATTAAAATACTCAATAAAATGGGTCTTAAAGGAAAGTACCTCAACATAATAAAGACCATATATATGATAAACCTCCAGCCTTTATCATACTTAATGGTGTAAAACTGAAAGTTGCAGGATATAAAATCAATGTAAAAAATCCACTGCTTTCCTATATATTAAAAACAAAACCTCAAAAAATAAACGAAAAAAAGAGTCCTTTTGAAATTTCAACCATAAGAATAAAATTCCTTGGAATAAACTGAACAAAGGATGTGAAGGACCTATGTACTGAAAACTACAAAGCATGATTAAAAGACATTGAAAAACACAATAAAATGAAAAGATATTCCATATTCCTGAATAGGAAGAATCAATATAGCTAAAATGGCCATATTACCCAAAATAATATGTAAATTTAATGTGAGTCCTATCAAAATCCAAAATCATTTTTTTTAAACAAACAGAACCAAAAACATAAGCTTTGTATGGAACCACGAAGACTCCCTAATAACCAGAGCATTCCTGAGTGAAAAGAACGAAACCAGAGGTATCACACTACCTGCTTCAAATTATACTACAGAGATATAATAATCAAAACAGTATGACATTAGCAGAAAAACAAACACACAGACCAATACAACAGAATTGAGAGCCCAGAAATAAAACCACATGTATATGGGCAAATAATTTTTGAGAGGAGCCCAAAACACCATAAGGAGAAAAGGAAGCCTCTTCAATAAATGGCACTGGGAAAGTTGGAAAGCCTGATGCAAAAGAATGAAACTAGATTACAGTTTTTCCCTAGGTACAAAAATTAATACAAAGTAGATCAAGAACCTAAATATAAGATCTCAAACAATTAATTGCATACAAGAAAACATAGGTCCTAAACATAGGGACCTTGGTTGTAGAGAACATTTTATGAATTTGACCGCAATGGAAAGAAAAGGAAAAAATAAATGACATGAACTATATCAAACTAAAAAGCTCTGTGCAGCAAAAGAAACTGCAACAAAACAAAAAGGCAACCAACTGAATGGGAGATAATATTTGCAAACAACAGTTCCAACAAGGGGCTAATATCCAAAATACATAAAGAATTCGGACAGCACTAAGAAAACAAACAATCTGATAAAGAAATGGGCAGAGGACCTAAACAAGCAGCTCTCCCAAGAAGACATACAGTTAACAGAATATGAAAACATGTTAAACTTCACGAGCTACTAGAGAAATGCAAATAAAAACTACAATGTGATATCGCATCACACCTGTTGGAATGGCTATTATCAACAAGACAGGTAATAACAAGTGTTAGAGAGGTTGTGAAGAAAAAGGAACGCTCATTCACTGCTGGTGGGAATGTAAAATGGTACAGCCACTATGGAAAACAGTATGGATGATTCTCAAAAAATTAAGAAGAGAGTTATCATAGAATCCAACAGTCCCTCTTCTGGGTATCTACCCCCAAGCTCAAAAACATTTATTCACAAAGATATATATACCTCTGTGTTCATTGAAGCATTATTCACGGTGGCCAAGACATGGAGACAACCCAAGTGTCCTTCGATAGAGGATTGGATAAAGATGTGGTACATACATACTATGGATACTGCTCAGCCATAAGAAAAAATGAAATACTGCCATTTGTGATAACATGAATTGATCTTGAGAATATTATCTTATGCAAAAAATGTCAGTCAGGCCTGTTCAGCATGGCTCAGTGGTTAAGTGTTGACCTATGCACCAGGAGGTCACAGTTCAATTCTCAGTCAGGGCACGTGCCCAGGTTGCGGGCTCGATCCCCAGAGTGGGCTGTGTAAGAGACAGCCAATTAATGATTCTCTCTCATCATTAATGTTTCTATCTCTTTCTCTTCCTCTCCCTTCCTCTCTGAAATCAATAAAAATACATTAAAAAAGAAAAAATGTCAGTCAGAGAAACCTAAGAACAATATGATTTAATTCATATGTGGGATATAAAACTGAAACTCATAGACACAGACAACACTATGGTGATTACCAGACAAAAGAAGGTGGAGGGTAGTAGAAGGGGAAAAAAAACAAAAGCCAAATGTATGGTAATGGAAGATGATTTGACGAAGGTTTGTGGGCACACAATGCAATGTTTATGTCATGTATCATAGAAATATATAATTGAAACCTATATGATCCTATTAACCAATGGTACCCCAATAAATTAAATACAATAAATAAATAGATATATTCCAAAAGAAAGAAAAGAATTAAATTATTTCATTCTAGTTGCCAAATTAATAGGGGCATTGAAATCACAAGGGTCTTGGCTACCTGAGGACACTGAAGCACAGCACAGAGATTACCTTGCCTGAGGTCCAACTCTAAGAAGAGGAATATGCCCAGAGGGACATAAAGCAGGTGAAAGTACAATTTTAAATTGGGGAAGTCAATGGCTGAGGTGCAGGCAGAGGGAGATTCTGACTTGATTCCAGCATAGATCATGCCTCCCCCACCAAAATGAAGAATAAGCACCAGGAACAGCTTGATGGGCAGATGACCTCATGGAGGCCTGTGAGTCCTGCCTGCAGATGGGTCCTGGCTGCTGCTAGGAGTTAGAGGCCTTGAGAGCTCAGCCAGTGCATCTGGGCAGCACTGGGTGTTCTGAGGTAGGAGAGAGTGACATGTGAGAAGCTGGAAGTATTGAAGGAGTTTGGAGACTAGGAGATCCAACCAAAGTAAGGTTGAACCCAAACTAATTTATCTGGCTGCATCCTCCCTCCCCCCAATAATCCAGAGTTCATATGAGGTGTTTTTTATTTTATTTTTTCTCTCAGTACCTTGAATTCACACCAGGTGGCAACCTTCCCTGTGACTCCTCTATCAAGCTGCTTCCAAAAAACATTTCCAGCAGACTTTTAATTCCTTGCTTTAATTCTTTTCTCAACTCCAGTCACTAGTGCCTCTGTGCCTACTCCATTAATTCAATCTCATTGGCAAAGCTCAACAAAGGCCCTAAGTTGCCAACCTTATGGTTAATTTTCCTCCCTCAGTCATCAAAACTTTTTTTTAAAACTCTCTTACTTCAGATTCTTATTTTAAGCTTAGTTTCATGGTATATGCACCGAGTCCTTTATGCTTTTGGAAATATCCCATAACATATACCAGTGTATGGTATGTGAGCCTCGCACCCTGTGGGACTCTGAGGAAGGCCATCTGGAAGTGGACCGTGGGACCTTGGGAGCCTGGTGAGTGTGTGAGCCCAGCCTGCAAACTGCAGGGAAACAGCTCGCATTGGTCTCACACAGTTTGCACACAGGTACACCCACCCCTGCCCACACCTGCTTGCTTTGTTTTCTGGACTCTCTATAACCATGAGCTGTGAAAGCCTGTGATGCGGAAACCTTCACCAGCAGGCCCCACTGGTGTCCACATAAGTCTAATGAACCCAGGTCCTTCACAGCCAGTCCTCTGGTTTATTTCTTTAAAACCAGCAGGCAAGCCCTAGCCGGTTTGGCTCAGTGGATAGAGCTTAGGTCCCAGGCTCCATTACTGGTCAGGGCACATGCGCGGGCTGTGGGCTCTATCCCCAGTATGAGGCGTGCAGGAGGCAGCCAATCAATGATTCTCTCTCATCATTGATGTTTCTATCTCTCTCTCTTGCTCTCTGAAATCATAAAAAAATAATCAGCAAACAACATACTGATGTTTTTCTCAGACCTTAGCTCTTTGCAGAACAAGTCCTGTATTCCAGTTATTGGAGACAGGACAGGAGGTGGTGTGAATGTAGTGGGGAAATCCCAGGTGGCAACCCTGATTGACAGTTGGGGACCACCTGGAAAATGCCAATAGGACTATTTTTGGTCCTGGAATCAGTGGTGTTAAAGCTGCCACTGGCAAATGAAAGGAAAATAAAGAAAATGGGTCTCTTGCCTGGCCAGAGTGGCTCAGTTGGTTGAGCATCATCCCATGAACTGAAAGATCACCAGTTCAGTTCCTGATCAGGGCACATGCCTGGGTTGCAGCCTCCATCCCCAGTAGGCGGTGCGCAGAAGTTAGCCAATTGATGTTTCTCTCTCTGTCATTTTCCCTTCCTCTCTTTCTCTAAAGTCAATAAAAACATATTTTTTTTAAAAAGTAAATGGTTCTTTTAAACCCCCAAAATTCTTCTGGGGGCCCTGAGGAAGCTGTGGTTCCAGGGACAGTGCAGGAATTGGTGCCTCCCCCAAACTCTGTGTGGGCAGCAGGAGCAATAGGGGTGACTGCCCCACCCCACTGTGAGAGGCAACAACTGACACTTTTAAAACTGAAGTGGTGGAAGGTGTCCAAGCCTAATACCCTCCCTCATCTCCAGCCTTTTTAAAAGTTGGCAAGGACACTAGGTAATTAAGCAACACACTAAAGGAATGCAATAATCACCAAGAATTCAAATGGTGGTTTAAGTTTAGTGAAGGTCTTTCAAAGTTATTAACATAAAATACGTGTTTGTTTTGCCTGGGTTTACAAAACAAAGTTCATGTTATTTATCTCTGTTACAAAATTTGTCAATAAAATGGCTTGGGTAATAATTAACTTTAAACTCTCATACAGTTAGTAAGAACAAATAAATTTGAATCTGGAAATGAATATATTTTTTACTTTATTTGAAGTATGTCGCTTGAAAATGTGAGTCTATTTGCCAATGAAAAACACCTATTTCTAGAAGTTGTGAAATGTATTCATAAATTTGTCAATCCAAAAAGATGCTACTTACTTGCTTTTAGATGTCACTACAAGTTAAGTTTTCTAAGGATTAAGAATTCTAATTCAGTTGGAAAAAAGTATATGGTTTTGTAGAGGCCTTGAGAGCTCAGCCAGTACATTACGTACACATTACAGTAGTTAATGTGTAAGTTGTCTGTCTCCCTAGCAGCCTGGGAGAAACTCAGAGTCAAAGCTGGCGTGTCTGCTGTCCCGAGCACAGAGTCCAACACACCAGAATTGGTAGCGGATGTTGGCTACACAGGATGAGATGAAATTCTTTCCCTCACTCTCTCCACTACCAGGTGAGGACCATGTTCTGGTTTGTGTCACTTCCCACCCTTCTGTGTGTGGTGACAGTGTCCTTCTCAGAACCCACAACCTGTGAAGATGCCCAGGAGGCCTACTCAGTGACTGCCTGTGGCATCCCGGTCAACAATGGCACCCCAGGCAGAGATGGGCGAGATGGAGCCAAGGAGAAAAAGGAGAACCAGGTACCCAGGCTGGTCTGACTTCTTGAATCTTTACTCCCCAGAGGGATCTGGGACAGAGCCATGAGCAGGCTCCCCTTACATTATGATGGGGATGAATCTCTCAGGATAATTCCTGTACATTGTCATTGTCTCCTAAACAAAGACGCTGCTGTGACCTGCTTCCCACCTTTCCACGCGGGAATCGGTGGTGTGTGCTTGTCCATAAGAGACGGTATCTGCAGCCCGGGCAGCTGGCGCTGGAGGCAGGTGGTTTCTAGAGTCAATGTGAATCTAGTGCTGAGCTTTTGGAGGAAAAGAATGAGAGACAGACACTGGGCCACATGTCCTTCATCTTCCAACAGGGCAAGGCTCCGAGGCTTGCAGGGCCCTCTAGGGAAACTGGGGCCTCCAGAAGTAGAGGGGCTCCTGGGACGCAAGTAGTGAAGGGTCAAAAAGGAGATCGTGGAGACAGTTCAGGTAAGGAGCTCATCTCAGCACGGCGTGGTCTGAGGGGCCAGCCTGGGAACTGGAGGGCCAGGTGGGAGGGGCCCTTCTCCGCTGCCCCCCTGGCAGACCTCCCCTCTGCTTCCTGACCCAGCACTCTCACTCCTCCCAGTCCTACTTGGGGCCTGAAGGGATTCCCACAGGCGCCTGAGAACAGACTTGCAACCCTGCTGGCCACCCCTCTCGGCCCCTGCAGATGGACCAGCTCCCTCAGCTGGAGCAGCCAATGCCAGGCTCCTGGGTGAGCGGGAGGAAACCGGTCCTCTCGGGTGGTGGGTTTAAGTTTGTTGTCACAAGAGTGGCAGGAAGATGATCTGCTTCATAAGATCCCTGGTGCAATAGAGTAATGAATAGGGTAACTGAATAAATTCATCCAAAGTGAAATAAAGTAATTAGTAACAACAAAACAAAAATGATGACCTCACAGAAATATTTTCCCACTGGCCCATCACAATGATAAGAATACTAGTGATCCACCACGCCACGGGACACCCCAAGTCCCACTAGGCTGGGAGACCCAGAGTCAAGACCCGCCCACCCGCCCTAGCCTTGGCTTGCACACAGCCTCCTGGTGACCAGTCTTTCTTTGTCACGATGTGACAGCATCCCGGCCAAGAGGTTTTTACAATAGAGATTAAAGAGCTCACCTAGAATAAGAAATGAAAGTATGGTTAAGAAAATTTTTCAAAACAGAGATTGAGTTCGGTCTTTTCCTATAAATGAGTGTAACATTACAGTATTTAAGCAGTATGTGAAGAAAAGGATCCAGAACTAGAGTTTGAAAGTTACCATTATTGCTAGTGTTATTCCTAGTTTCAGAGTTACAGTTTATAAAAGTTATGAATTATGTCTGAGAAGGAATACAGTTATGTTTTGTTTTCTCTCTTCCTTTTGTTTTCTTATTTTTCTAAAAAAAAAGCATACTTTTCTCCTCCCATAAAATATACTCTGTTCTTGAATTTAGGGTCTTTTTCTCAATATATGCCCTTCTCCTGTTGCTTTGCAGTTACGGAGACTGAGCTGGCTAACTTAGAGAGAGAGCTGAGGAGCCTGGAGGCGGAATTGGACCGCATCAAAAATGTAAGCCTCTTCCTGCCCCACTGGGTTCCCGCTCTCCCCTTGTCCTTGAGCGCTCTGAGTTTTCAGGAGGTGGAATAGAGCTAACAATTGTGAACACAAATTATATACCAGGACCTGTGCTAGGTTGGCATTTTCTCATAATATGGTTTCATTCTGCCCTCTCAATACTGCTGTTTGTGAGCATTATGATTATTTAATTTACAAGTGAGAGAAAATAGGTCCAGGATTTACAGATAATTCATTCAGCATCACCCAGGTGGGAAGCAGCAAAGAAAAGCTTGCATGGAGGTCTGCTGCCTCCATATCCTTTCTCCTTCCTCAGCACCCACTGTTCTCAGATGGCTGTCCCTGCCCCTTTCTATCCTGTCATCCAAGCCTGGCAGCAGGGCCCACGACTGTTACCCTCTCCACCTGCACTGGGGCAGTTTGTGTCGGGGGACTGTCTCCAGGACAGGCTCCCCCAGGAGAGGCGGGGCTCTGCTAGGGCCTTCCCTAGGCTGAGGAGCTCCCCCTCACTAGGACCTGACCCGAGGGGGTTGCACATGGGCTCCTTTTCAGAGTCCTGACTCCCCAACAAGGGCGTGGTCACCTACTGGCCTGGGTTCCAGGCCAAGTTGTGGGGAGCCGATATAGGGTTAAGCCTCGGACTGACCTGTTGGCAAAGTCACAAACAAGTCCCAGCTTAGAGGGCTCAGTCCTCTTAGCATAATTAGGCTTGACCTTATAACACTCCCTAGATCTTATCTGGGAAGCTAATGGGCTGAGGGAAGTGCAGGAAGTGAAACTATGGTCAAAACAAGTGAAACTCACAAGAACAGTGTAACTATAGTAACCACTACCTTGTTTACCTCTGACTATAAAAATGGTTTGTGCGGCTGAGCACTGGTGGAAGTCCTTCCTCTTGAGTTGGACTTACCCGCCTGGCCCCCCAGTATTTCCAAATTACCTTTTGTCTTTTCTCTTTCATTTGTGTGTAGCTCCTCTTCCAGATCCTGAACCCTGAGCCACGCGGGAAGTGGAGGGAAACATTTACAACACCAAGTCAATCCCACCCATCCTTTGTGATTTCAGTGCAAACCTTCTCCTTGGACAAGAGATCCGGAAAGAAGGTCTATGTGACCAACTGTGAAAAGATGCCTTTTTCCAAAGTGAAGGCTCTGTGTGCTGAGCTCCAGGCCACCGTGGCCACCCCCAAGAATGCCGAGGAGAGCAAAGCCATCATGGACGTGACCAATGACCATGCCTTCCTGGGCATCACAGATGAAGCGACCGAAGGCCAGTTTGTGTATGTGACAGGAGGGAGGCTGACCTATAGCAACTGGAAGAAGAATGAGCCTAATGACTTTGGCTCAGGAGAGGACTGTGTGATCCTTCTAAAGGATGGGCTCTGGTAGGACATCTCCTGCTCTTCCTCCTTCATGGCCGTCTGTGAATTCCCAGCCTGAAGAGGTGGTCCCTCAACCCCTCCTTGGCTCTACTGAGCTCTCTGCTGCCCTAAAAGAAAATTCAGTGATGTTTTTCTCATGTCCAGTGTTGATTCATTCTTTGGTGGGTATGGTAGGAAAATGAAGGGATGGATTTGATTATGGGATTAGGGAGTGAAAAGAGGCTGACATGAGGGTTTCTGTTCCAGTTCTTGGCAGAGGACACTCTCTGTCTTGCCTAAGAGCAGCAGTTCTCAACCTGGGGGTCGCAACACCTTTGGTGGTCGGATGACCCTTTCACAGGGGTTGCCTAAGACCATCCTGCATATCAGATATTTATATTATGATTCATAACAGTAGCAACATTACAGTTATGAAGTAGCAACGAAAATAATTTTATGGTTGGGTCACAACATGAGGAACTGTATTTAAAAGCTAGAGGTTGAGAACCACTACCTAAGAGCATAGCACTGGGTCACAGTCAAACCATGGAAAGGGCCCAGTATAGCCCTCTCCTTTTTCAGCGAGGACACTGCGGCCCATCACAGGGACCTATGGAGGCCCACATCTGTGTCAGTCAGCAGCGGATCTCAGCCTCAAAGAGATCCAGTTCCTTTTGTCCAAGTGCTGCCACCACTTGATGCCCTTGATCCCTCCCCATGGTTAGCCCAGTCCTATCTGTGACATGGATATGTCTTTAGTTGCTCATGTGGTGCACCAGAAAACCCTTCACCAACTATAACACTTCGCAATATCCAATGTCCATGTTAAAACTCAAAACCTGTACAGAATATTTATAAAAGTTTATCTGAACTGAACAGAGGATACACCTGGAAGCCAGACAACAGCCCGAGAAAATGCTTCTCAGAATGACAGTTTGTAGCTTCCTTTGAGTACTTGGAAGTGAGGAGGGACCTAAGGGAGAAAACTGAAGGTGGAGGAAAGCCAGGCAGGGAATGGATTGCAGGGCAGGTGATGAGATTCCATGCTCTGTTGAGGGTGGTTTCTCTTGAGGGGTCTTCAAAGAGGCAGTTCAAAGGTGTGTTAACCCTTTTACTACAAACACTAGATGCCTGCAGTGTGACTACTCACTGTTGTTATAGGTTCACTCAGCAAGATAGACCACCGACTCAGAATTTAAATTTAAGAGCCTTTATTAAGCTGGCCACCTGACTACAGTTACAGCACCCTGCCGAAGCAGAAGCTGAACTGCAGCGCTGACTGCAAGAGTTACATTTTATTATTAAATTTTGTGGAGGCCCAGAGACAAATGTGTCTTTCAAATTCTGGGCCCCCAATATGGAGGAAACTCTCTTTATTTATACTGTTCCCAGTCCTTTGTCTCCCAAATTTGGAATGAGACTTCCGGGCCTTCTGAGAAAGAAGGCCTGTGTGCTGGGAAGGGACCATGAGACCATATCTCAAGGCCTGGTCTGATGTCAGTACCTTCCTATCTATGTGTTTTAGGAACAGCCAGCACAGCATGACCTGTCTGGCCAAAGTTCCAGATAAGCAGCCCAGTACAACTGTGACCTGCCCAGTTAGAAATCTGTGATCAGATCACCCTGTGAGGTTACATTTAATGAAACCCCTTTTGCTTCCACACCAACACGGTACCATGATTAGTCCCAGGAATCCCCAAGTGGCTGTGGCCTCCTTAGAGCCATCAGGGTAATCTTGAGGACAAAGGACAGGCTTTCCTCCCAGCATACTTTTTTTTTTAATACATTTTATTGATTTTTTACAGAGAGGAAGGGAGAGAGTCAGAGAGTCAGAAACATCGATGAGAGAGAAACATCGATCAGCTGCCTCCTGCACATCTCCTACTGGGGATATGCCCGCAACCCAGGTACATGCTCTTGACTGGAATCGAACCTGGGACCTTTCAGTCCGCAGGCCGATGCTCTATCCACTGAGCCAAACCGGTTTTGGCCCAGCATACTTGTAGGACACTGATTTGATATGGCCCATGCCAGCATCACTGTGGGGGGCAAAAGGTCAAGCAGACTCCTGACCTCCCTCTTCACAGGGCACTATCAGTCTCAGTCTGTCTGTGGTCAGTGTTCCCTCCCTACGAAGACATCCTCATTCCATTATAGGTCAATGGGTCTATTATTAGTAGACACAGAGGAAACACTCCCCAATGGTGAGTTTCACACCCTGAGGGTCAAATGATGCAGCATCAACCAGTCGGCTGACCAAACCGCCTCTGAGCAGGATTCTGACACTGTGGGCCCATAAGCCTACTCATGACAATGCATGTTTTTAGCAATCTCAGGGGCAGTGAAGCTGAGAGGCTGCAGAACCCATGCATGAAACTGGGGAGAGAGTGAATTTCAGCACCACTTTGAGGCCATTCACCAAATAAGGTTGAAAAATAGTTCATGAATGTGCCAAAGGCCACTTAATGAAATGTTTTTATTGCCCTGACCGGTTTGGCTCAGTAGATAGAGCATTGGCCAGCGGACTGAAGGGTCCTTGGTTTGATTCTGGTCAAGGACATGTACCATGGTTGAGGCACATCCCCAGTGGAAGGTGTGCAGGAGGCAGCTGGTTGATGTTTCTCTCTCATTAATGTTTCTAGTTCTCTATTCCTCTCCCTTCCTCTCTGTAAAAAATCAATAAAAATGCATTAAAAAAATAAAACTTCAATTAAAAATATTTTTATTAAAATTAGTTTTCTATTCTGTTTTTCTTTGTATCTGAACTACCAGAGAGAGTACCATAAACTTAGGAAGTGCTTGATGAGTATTTGTTGAATGGGTACACCCCAAAAAATTCCCACATGGATGCATGGATTGGATCTGACAAATGAATGTAGAGAGAGGCCTCTCCCAGGTGCCCTCCTTCTGCAGGACTGTAGGGCAGGGGTGAGAGGTGGCCTGGGAAATGCTGAAGGCTGGTAAAGTAGGGGTGACAGGGCAGGACCTGGCCTCTAGCACACCTAGACTGTCACATCACTGGATTTTCAATCCCAAGAGACTCTCCTTCAAGCACTGCACTTGGAGGCAATGCCAAGAATAATTTTGTGATGTCGAGCAGAGCAATTCCCTATTTTAAATTAAAGTCCATTCTGCTTACCAGAGAGTGGGAGACTACTTCAAGTTCAGAGGCACCTATCAAACCAATCATCAAGGCAAATAGAAAAAGGAAAGAACAGAAACTTTCAAGAAGAAAGGAAGATACACATACGATGACTCAGCAAAGAAGGATTTCTGCAACTAAGCATGGAAGTTAAGGCCTAAATTTCCTCACAGTCAAGAAAACAAGGAGAAAACTGACTGGTAACCATTATATAATTATTTCTGTTTTCTGTAAGGGGCGGGGGATTCGTGCTCTGCCCTGAGGGGATTGTCTTCATGTTTATACTGTGCATAAAGGACAGTATCTTTAGATATAAAATTGTAGAAGACAGTCAGGTACTTCACATGGATTGTTTCCCCATATGTAGTGGTCGCCCCTAGTCAGAGAAACAGTAAAAATCTACAGGATAAGTTGAAATTCTTCCATTCCCCTTCCAGCCTTCTGCTCTGCCTGTTCTTCCCGTGACCTTGAACCAGATCGGCTTTTCAGACCTCCTCTCTCTAAATGCAACTACCTGCCATGATTCTGCCTCGATCTAGAACTGAGGCAACCACCTTCCTGAAATTCATTTTCCAATTCTTATCAGCAAGTAGTGGAACCCATGCAAGTTAGCTCTGGTGAAGTTGGCCTTAATCTAAAGAATAAGGATTCTCATGAGGATCTAAAGATAGTAACTACAGGGAGAAAACCAAGATGGCGGCATAGGTAAACACTGGAAATTGCTGCCTTGCACAACCACTTCAAAAATACAACTAAAAGACAAAACAGACATCATCCAGAACCACAGGAAGGCTGGCTGAGTGGAAATTCTACAACTAGAAGGAAAAAGAAAAGCACACAGACTCAGAGGAGGTACGGAAGTAAAGTGCAGAGGTACAGAAAGGGCTGGCAACTGAGGACACCATTGTCTTTTTCAATCCGGAGGGAGTCTCAAGCTCCCGACTACTCTGAACTCCAGTTCAGGGAAAGTCTCTGGGGACCCAGACTCATACGGGGAGAAACTGGACTGTCTGGCATCTGTCGGAACTCGAGGGCGGCTTTATCTCAGAGGTGCTTGCAGCGATTACAGGGACACTGAGACTCGGGGCCTCTTAGGGTAGGACTGAGGATCAGCCATAGCTGTTTGCTCCACCCTGTTGATTCCCTGAGACCCTGCCCCACCCAAGCTGTGTGCAGAGGCTTTTGCATATGAAAGGCCTGGCCCTTTGCAATCTGAAAATTACCTAACAAATTGCAGCTGGGTCAGAGAGACCCAGAACTTCCAAAAGAAGGCCCAAGGCCCCACAGCAGCTTGCATTGCTTCACAGCTGGGCCTCATCTGGGCACCTCCAAACCCCAAACAAAGAAGAGGAATCTGCAGATCTCTTCATAGCTCCTGCTGGGTAGCCTCAGGCAGAAACTAAATTAGCACCTCCTTAGAGATCCAAGAGCCAGTGTACCCAGTGGTCAGAGTTGACCATCCAGATTACAACTCCTCCGATCCATAAGGGACACACTCAGGGGGCAGACTCAGTGAGCACCAAAGGCCCACTGAAGCAAGTCTTGCCCCAGAAGGGTGTCTCCAACACAGAAGTTCTCCCACTGTAGACACAGCTGATTCTCACAGCCAATTGGCCTGGAGGTCAATTCCTCCCAGTGATACCTATAACAATCAAGGCTTAACTACAACAAGACTGTGCACAAAGCCCACAAAGGGGTGCACCGAGAGTGTCCACCTAAGGTAATTGGGGAGGCTGAGCCACTGGGCCCTATGGGACACCTAGCACACAAAGCCACTCTATCAACACCGGGAAGCATAAAAAATGCAGAGACAAAGAAACAGGTCACAAATGACAGAAATGGAGGAAAGCAAACTAATGGAGGACATAGAGTTCAAAACCACAGTTATAAGGTTTTTCAAGAATTTTCTAGAAACCGCCGATATATTTAGTGAGACCCTAGATAAATCTAGTGAGACCCTCGAGGATATGAAAAAGGACCAACTAGAAATTAAGCATACAATGACTGAAATAAAGGATATTATGCAGAGTTCCAACAGCAGACTAGAGAATCGCAAGAGTCAAGTCAAAGATTTGAAATACAAAGAAGCAAGAAACACCCAACTGGAAAAACAAAAAGAAAAAAGAATCCAAAAATATGAAGATAGTGTAAGGACCCTCTGGGACAACTTCAAGCGTACCAACACCCGAATTATGTGGGTGCCAGAAGAAGAGAGAGAGCAATATATTGAAAACCTATTTGAAGAAATAATGACAGAAAACTTCCCCCACCTGGTGAAAGAAATAGATGTACAAGTCCAGGAAGCACAGAGAACCCCAAACAAAAGGAATCCAAAGAGGACCACACAAAGACACATCAAAATTAAAATGTCAAGAGCAAAAGACAAAGAGAGAATCTTAAAAGCAGCAAGAGAAAAACAGTCAGTTACCTACAAGGGAGCACCCATACGACTGTCAGCTGATTTCTCAACAGAAACTTTGCATGCCAGAAGGGAGTCGCAAGAAATATTCAAAGTGATGAATAGCAAGAACCTACAACCTAGATGACTTTATCCAGCAAAGCTATCATTCAGAATTGAAGGTCAGATAAAGAGCTTCACAGATAAGGAAAAGCTAAAGGAGTTCATCACCACCAAACCAGTATTATATGTAATGCTGAAAGGTACCCTTTAAGAAGAGGAAGAAGAAGAAAAAGGTAAAGATAAAAATTATGAATAACAAATACACATCTATCAACAAGTGGATCTAAAAATTAAGGGAATAAATAATCTAATGAACAGAATAAACCGGTGAATATAATAGAATCAGGGGCATAGAAAGGGAAAGGACTGACTATTTTCGGGGGGAATGGGGTGTGAGGGGTGCAGGAAGAGACTGGACAAAAATCGTACACCTATGGATGAGGACAGAGGGAGGGTAGTAAGGGCATAGGGTGGGGTGGGAACCAGGCGGAGGGG
>NW_005874521.1:0-7234 GCF_000147115.1 Myotis lucifugus
AGCATACTGTTCTTAATATGTTTGCTCCCCTTAGTGTTATGTGTTTTAACCAAGGTCACCTCTCCGAGAAAGGTTGTTTCCCCAGGTAGGGATTTTTCCCTGAGGTTAGGGAGGGGATACAACCCCTTAATTAAGTGCCAGGCGGGTAGTTAAGCTACATAATCTTTACTCCCTGGAATGGAGATAAGAAACGCCCTAACCTTTGTAATAGAAATTGACAGGACTAAAATCGGCTGGTATAAATATGGATGTAACAAGACAATAAACATCAGATCCTGATCAGTTCCTAACCAGAACTCCGACCAGAACTTTGGCTGGAGATCCTGGCTAGAGGTCCTGACTAGGCTGCTGATCAACTGAAGGCTGTCTTCGTGTCATTCCTTCTTCGCCGACTCCGTCCACACCTTCGGGGACCCCTGGACCCGCTGGGATTGGACCCCAGAAGATTTTTAGAGAGAGTGGAAGGGAGATGGAAAGACAGAGAGAAACATCAACCAAACACATCGATTGGTTGCCTCCTGCACATACCCCAACCAAGCCCAGGGAACCTGCAACCAAGGTATGTGCCCTTGACCGGAATTGAACCTGGGACCCTTCAGTCCTCGGGCTGACACTCTATCCACTGAAGAAAACCCGGCTAGGGCATCTTCTTGATTCTATGAAGAGGAGGGTGAGGGATGTTAAAGGGACTATCTACTGAATACCTCTTATATCCCAGCTTCTATAAAAGAGCAATACAATTTGACCAAGCTTATTTATTCCAGGAATGGAAGTTTGATTTGATATTAAAATTGTAATCACTGTAATTCATACATTAATAACACAGGAGGACAACTCTATGGTATTCCCAATAGATGTGTAAAAGGCATTTGACAAAATTTGATACCTGTTTAACGATAAAAAATAATTAACAAAGTGAGTTAGAGGGAACTTCTTTAATCTGATACAAGATATCAGCTAAAAAGCTCTTCTTATTTCATACTCGATGGTAAAATATTTAGTGCCTTTCCTCTGAGAACGGGAACAGAACAAAGATGTCGATGTCATCATTTTTAATCAACTTTGTACTGGAGACATTAATCAGTGCAATTATGCACAAAATATAAATAAGCAACTAAAAAGATTAAAAATGAAATTAAAAGAGCCATCTGTCTTTATAAATGGCATAATTATGAATTAGATCTACAGTTAAGATTAATAAGTCAATTTAGCAAAGACGCTGGAGACAAGGTAATACGAGGCCCACATGAAAACTATTATGGCTATATATCCTAGCAGCAAAGAGCAGGAAAGTAAAGTTGAAAATACTACTGTCTACAATTGCATAGGAAAATCCTCAAGTACATAGAAATAAATCCATGGAAATATGCGTAATATTAAAAAATATCAAGTAACTGGCAATAAATCGAAGGAAAGGTGTGCAGGAATTCCACACAGAACGCAAACACTGTGGGGAAATGTTAAGGAAAACCTAAACAAATGGACAGATGATGTTCATGGATTGCGATACCTAATTTCACTAAGATTTCAATTCTCCCCAAATTCATTTGTAGATGCCATATAATTCCAATAAAAACCCCAGGAGATCATCCTTTTTTAAGTGAGCATTTAGATCCTGACACACAAACCCTGAAGTTTTATTGAAATGCTCTGGACATAGAATAGCCAAGATAATATCCTTTATAATAAAACCCTCATATGCAAATCAACCGAACGGTGGAACGACCAGTCGCTATGATGCGCACTGACCACCAGGGGGCAGACGCTCAACACAGGAGCTGCCCCCCCAGTGGTCAGTGTGTCTGGCCCCTGGTGGTCAGCGTCACTCAGCAAGAAGCTGGGCTCAGGGCTGGTGAGCGCAGAGGTGGTGGGGGGAGCCTCTCCTGCCTCCACGGCAGTTGAACATCCCCCGAGGGCTCCCAGACTGTGGGAGGTCACAGGCTGGGCTGAGGGACCCCCCTGAGTGCACGAATTTCGTGCACCAGGCCTCTAGTTTAAAAAGATCAAGGTAGAGGACTTTAGGTTTCAAGACTTAGAATGAAGTGAAGTAATTAGGTCAGTGTGGGCACTGGTGCAAAGATAGACAAACAGAGGACTCGGTCCAAACCGAGTCCAGAAATAGCCACACAGAAACCCTTGATTTTCATGGGAAAACTGTCTTTTCAATCCACTCCCCCCACAATTCCAATATGTGAGTGGGGGAAATGAACTTTCTCTCTATTTCACAATTTCATTTGCGGAAAATCGTAAGCATCGGTCTGAAAGTTAAAATAATGGCGCTTCTGAAGAAAGCAGTAGAATGGCTTCATGATCTTGTTTGAGGAGAAGATTTCTTAAACAGCTACAAACCACTCCATGTAAAAAAAAAAGTTAAGATAAAGGAGGAAACTTACTGAAACTAGAAAATTCTTCTCATCCAAAGACAAAATTACAGAAAGGGATGCGTGAGGCTGGGCCTGGGAGCACGTGTCTGTGGTCCCCTCTGTAGCCTGGGCATCCAGCTCTGCCCTGGGCCTCAGCCGGGCTGAGGAAAGGGCCGCTCTCTCCCGGTCTCTCCCGCGCCCCAGCGGACGGTCCCCGGCTGTGTCGCTCAGGCACGCGAGCCTCTGGCACTAGCAAAGGGATCGAAGGCCCACACGCCTCATGTGAGGACACCAACGTCTCCTCACAGGTGCTTCCTTTTGCCAGTGTTCAAACGGAACCCCTCCTAACACCAAGGATGGAAGATTCCATTGGAAAAGTGCGGACGTGCACAGCCTGAGACCCGCGGCCCAACGAGACCCACTAGGCGACATGGACTCGGCAGTCGGACGGATGTGCGTTCGGATCCCAGGGGTGGGGCTTGCCTGTGGGCTGCAGCTGGACCACCACGTCCCTCGGGGTCTCGCTTGTCGTACCTGTAATGGGGTACCTACTTGGTAGTCTGTTTTCCATGACTGAAATAGCAAAATCTCTTCCATGAAACATTAATTCCCATCATGCTAACAGATGCTCCACGTATAAACTCTTCCACGATCGAGTATGGTTCCACGGTTCTGCATAGAGATTAATTGTTTAACTTCGTGGCTCCGAAGGGGGTTTTGCAGTGAACATGATACATCTCCAAGGAGGGGCTAGCATATTGCTGCCACGCCTCTGGCCCACGGAAACATCGCCCGTGACTCAGGACTAGTGTTGCATGAACACACTCGGGAAATACTGATGTAGAGCAGGGCAGACATTCCAAACGCTCTCTGCTGTGATCGCTGTTGTCAGCAAATATTATTAGGTTATTCATTATGACTTGGCAGCAACGATGATCATGCACGAGGCCCAAATCTGAACAAATCCCAGTTACGGTTCTAAAATCCATAAAGCATCCTTCTTCTCACAAAACAACGCTTTGCGTGGGGGATGTTGCTTGGCACATCGCTGCGTTCTAGAATCGAGGGTTTGGAAGCGGGTCCCTCCTCCCCTTGCTCATTAGCGTGATGGACTGTTGAGATGGGGCTGTTCCATGACGGTGGAGACGATGCCCTCGCTTTTAATTAACCAGACAGGGACCTGAATTGATTCCAGAAGAAAGCAAAATCCCCACTGCGCCCGCTTCCCGGGTTAATGACGAAGGACGCCAGGGGAACAGCAGAGCGATGGGCTCACATCTTCTGCCGAGTCCCTCGTGTGACCACAGGGTTACCCGGACCATGCTGCGTATTTATAACTGTCTGTGTTTTCTTGACGCGGGGCTAATGGGAACGTGGACAGAAAAAGTGGTGGCCGCCCATAATTCTTCAGCGCCAGCGTTTCCTCCCACTGCCTCCCGGGCTGTGCTATTAATTCCTGAGAAAGTTTGATTCGTGGTCGTTGCTAGGAGACGACGATGGTCCATTATTCATCAGCGCACTCTTGTATGCAAACAACAGCCTCCACGTGCCAGTGTTGTTTTATGCGCCGTGACAGAGGCCCCGACCACGGCACACGGCTCCCGGCCCTCCCAGCATCCCAGGCTCTCCGGGGCGATAATCAACAGCTTCCCGAATGTCTGCCCCTCTCCCAAATTAGGACCAAGTGCAGAAAGCCCCATCCTCACCCCTAAGCAAGCACATAGCAGGTCCCGCCTGTTGTTAGGCCATCCCCAGCTTCCCCAGGCCAAGGGCATCGGTCAGCCACACCTGCAGCCTCCCTTCCCACCCTCCACCTCGTCCGCCACCCTCCGCCGCCCCACCCTCCCCCTGCCTGTGTCTCTGCCAAACGCTAGTGATGGGGGCGACTCCCTGGCTAGAGCCAGCGCAGAATAAATAGCTTTGCTTGTTTCTATTTCGATGATCTGCATTTATTTTCACAGCACAGAGCATGGAACCATGCATTTTGTGTCAAACACGAAATGTGTATACTTAGTGTAGACAGCAGTGTGTGTGTGTGTGTGTGTGTGTTTCTGGGAGTGTGCACATGCCTGAGTGCAAGGGAGAGGGATGGTAGATGAGTTTGACACCAGGTCCACGGAGGTGTCAGCGGGGCCGGTCTCATCCGAGGCTGGACTGGGGAAGGGCCTGCCCCTGGCTCATGCGCTTGCCCACAGCACTCAGTTCCTTGTGGGCTGTTTGTCCTCCTGGCTGCTGACTGGAGGTCACTGTAGTCGGCAGAGTAATGGCCCCCAAAGGCTGCAGGCGCTCACCCCCAGGACCCGGGACTATGTTCCCTTACCATCAGCTGGGAGGGGGACAGGGCGTGTTATTCACCAGGAAAATAAAACGTGAAACTCATTACTGTTGGGAGATGCTGATCAGGAGAAAGACCATGGAGGGTTTGGGCATCAGGCTGGTTCAAAGCTCAAATGTCACCAACACTGCAGGTGCCCCTGGCAACCTGCCCAGGGCACCCCGGGCACGGCCTGGCACCCCTGAGCTTTGTGCTGGGAGAGATGACAACGGCGTTTGGTCTGAATACCCGTCTGCTAAACGCAGGCTGCAGGGAGGGCATGAAACTGCGCTGTGCTCACCACACACCACGCCGGCCTCCCTGCTCTGAGAGGCCCAGGCAGCCCAGCAGGCCGAGGGCCAGGGGCCAGGCAGCACAAGTCGCTGCCGGGAGCGGGCAGATGTGAGGGCTCTGGGCCCCCACGGGCCAGACCTTGGCAGCTCCTGGAATCCGCCTGAAGGCTGGGCCGTCAATCACACTGGATTATGCAACGACCTGCAAGTGGCTCCCAGCCTTTGCGGGGGAGCCGGGGGGGGGGGGGCGGGAAGGCCGGGGCATCGCTAGGGCTTTGCAGGAAACAATGAGAATGAGGACGGTCCGGAGAGCCGCCAGCACACAGTGGCTCCGCGCCAGCCCCCGTGGCACCACGGCCTCTGCTCCTCGCTGCTGCCAGGGCCGAGGCTGCACCTTCTCACCCCCTTTCAGACGGACCCCCGGTGTTTGCGGGATGCCGGCCACCCCTGGGTACCGGAGACTGCGCACTGGAACGCATGCTTCATCGAATGCAACGGCCCCACCAGGAAAGGGCTACTGGACCCCGCTCCACAGGTGGACCCCGAGGCTGGGGCTCTTGGGGGGGGGGGGCAAGGGGGCAGGAGGGGAAGGAAGCTGGCCCACTCTCAGCCCGGGTCAAAGGCCCACGGAAATGCCCCACCTTTCAGGGTGGCCTTGGGGACCCCGCTCATTGCCCCCCAGGCCCCCGGTTTCCAAGGAGGGAACAGCCGCTCCAGTGGTGGCGATTCCGCCCTCAAACCTGATGCCTCGTGGCTGAGCTGCAAAAAACGCCCGGGAACATGCGCTAAGTGAAGGAGGCAGCGCAGCCAGTGATGCCCGGGTTGAGGCGCCCAGAGGAGGCAGGGTGCTGAGGAGGCAGCGACCGCCCGCGGGCCGGCGGCGGTGGACTGAGGCCGGGCTGCTAAGGGCACGGGGCTTCTTTCTGGGGCGACGAGAATGCTCTGGGATCAGACGGAGGCGATGCTGCTCACCTGCTCTTCCTCAGACAGCGAGTCCAGCACAGGTGCACGCTCCACGCTCCCGTGGAGGCTGAGTCAGCGGGGTCACTCCCAGGCCTGGGCCCTGGGCCTGTGGGAGCCCTGAGACCTGGCACAACGCGCTCTGTAGCATCAGGACCAGAGCCCAGAGCCCGGAGCCCAGAGTGGGAGGCAGCAGAGCTTCCCTTGAGCCACAGAGCGGGGGCAGGGGGCCCGGGGGCAGCAGGCAGGTTTCTGGGGAGAGTCCACTAAAGGCCCTGGGGGTGGAGGGTATGCTGGGATCTTCCGAATACAGCAAACTGGTCCCCCACCCCCCACCCCCAGTCAGCTCCTCTGAGTGCCCCTCCCCCACTCCTCCTGAGGGTGCGTGTTCTCTGGAGTATAAACCACACACACCTGGCAGGACCCAGGCTGGCTCCCTGAGGGGCCGGGCCCCGGGCAGGGTCAGTTCCCCCGCAGGCCAGCAGAGGGCCCACGCCTGTCGGGAATCAGCCCTGGCCCAGTGGCTGGAGGGGCCCCTCTTTCTGCTGCAGGTGCCCATATGCCCCTGCCTCCTGCACCCTCTTTCTCCCGCTGCCTGCCCGTCTCCAGCCCGCCCCGCACCTGCATTCACACAGTAAACATGGAGACGGCTGCACTCGTGCTGGGCAAGCGAATTTCCATTTCCAGTTCTCTTCACTCAGAACGACACGAGATAGGAGAACCACAGCCATAACGAGAGTGACGGCAGCACGGGAACCCTCACCTCCCGGCCTGACAGCGCCTCCCGGCCTTCCCAGGGAGGTGCTCCCTTTCCATTCCCAGCCGGACCTTGAACGTGACGCGGCCGATTCTTGACGGTCAAAGGGGATGTGGAGGATTGTATTAGTATCCGGACTCTCTCAGCTGTGGAAACAGGTGGGTGTGCGGGTTGTTGCTCAGGTTTCTGGCTCACCCATCCCTGTGGCCGGTCCGCAGGGCCACACGTGGGCCCGGCCCAGGCGCTGGGAGCTACAGCCTCAGGGCGGGGGGTGGGGGGGGGGTAAGGCTTCCCCAGCAGCTGCCCGGCCCAGGGCCCCAGCCCAACCGCATTCTCTCAGCGCCTGTTCCGAGGGCAAAGGCTGCCTGTTGAACCGCGTTCTGAGAAAGTCCCAGAAACCCCTGCCCCTTCCCAACAAAGTGCCTTTAGTCATGTGGACGCCCTGGCGGGAGGCCCGTGGCCACAGACAGCCCTCCTCTGGCCCACACAAAGCATGAATGTCCCACCGCCTGGAATCCGGCCTTTTCACCGTATTGTGCCCGAGAAA
>NW_005874521.1:7618-15797 GCF_000147115.1 Myotis lucifugus
GGGGACTCGGGCCTGGGAAATACTCTAAATGGCTCGGTTCCTAGCAGACCGGCCGGCCTTTCTCAGAAAGTCCTCTCCTGACAGCACCTTTACTCCCGGTTTGTTCCACCCCGAATCCAACCTGCTCGCTCACTCCTCCACACCCCCACCTCCTCCTTCAGTCTCCCCATCTGACCAGCCTCCTGCTCCTGGTCTGGCTGGGGCAGCAGGGAAGCATCCCCACCCCCCACTATCCCGCCCAGCGCCAGCCCTGCCGCTCTCCCTTCCCCGGGCTGGCCTCGAGTGTGGCCGTGCCTGGGTCTAACGGCCGTTCCCGGGCGGACCTGGGCCTCACCTCTGACACGTGTAAAAGACAACTCAGATCCAGGTTAAATTCGGACCTGCCGCTGTTGGGCTGTGGGGACGTGGGTGGGAGGTCTCCCTTCTCTGAGCCTCCAATTCCTCCCACTCCCAGGGTTGTGGGGAGGGTCAAGTGAACCAGACCTTCGCTCTGGAGCTGGGGGCTGGGGCCTCTGAATGACCTTCCCGTTCCCAGGTGATGCCGAAGGCCTGGGAGTCCTCCCGCTGACGGATAGCAAAGATACTCCAAGGAGAGGCAGGGCTGGGGCTCCCTAGGGTCGGCTCCTGCTCGCTGAGGCTGCGTTTACAGAGAGGAGCGCGTGCGGGAGGAAACGCCATGTGATCCTCTGTGAGCCCCAGCCATGGCAGTGAAGAAGAACCAACCTGGAGGGCAAAGGGCAGTGAGGGGGGCTGGGAGCCCCTGAAGGAGGCCCCCCGCTTCTCTTTGCAAACCCAGGTCCGTCCACGCTGCTGGCTTCCAGCCCCGTGACCTTGGGCAGGGCACGGCCCCTCTCTAGCGTCCCTCCCGCATCTATGAAGGCGGAGGATGAACGGGGCATGTTCCCCCGAGTGTGGTCCAGAGACTAAGCACCGAAAGCCCCCAGGGACTTGGTCAGCGGGCAGAGGTCTGGGCTGCACCCCAGACGCTGAGCGACACTGAAGTGGGGAGACCAGTTGCCTGAGTTTGTCAAGGCCTTTCCTCGCTCTAATGTTACCGAACAATGTTTCCAAGAGGCACCCCTGTCCCGAAGCCAAAAGCAGAGCCCACAGCTCCATGAATGCACTTGATTTTGTAAAGCATGTTTGGCTGCGCCTCTCTTTACTAATGCGTTAGAAGACACGCCCACCAATCAGAATCGTAAAGTGGTTATAAGAATATACGGATGCGAAGTTTATCTAGAGAGACAAAAGGCCCAGGACAGCCCGCACGGTGTCGAAGGAGGAGAACCGAGTCGCAGGACCTGCTGTGGTCACAGCGGTCAGACGGCGTGGTGCTGGCACAGGGCAGGCCGAGGGTCCCTGGGAGAGCGCGGAGGGCCTGGAAATAGAGCTGCATAAATATTCTCCGCTGATCTGACAAAGGAACAAAGCAGCACATTCGAGCAAAGATAGACTTTTCAACAAATGGCGCTGGAACAACTGGACAGCCACATGCAAAAAATAGAAGCGATCTAGACACAGACCTTACACCCTTTGCCAAAATGAACTCAAAATGGATCCCGGACCTAAGTGTAACGCGAAAACTCTAAAACTCCTGGAAGGTAACATAGGAGAGGATCTACATGACCTTGGGGTTGGCAAAGACACTTTAGATACGGAACCAGAGACGCGATCCGTGAAAGAAATCGCTGATAAGCTGGACTCCATTAAAATAAAAAAAACTTCTACCCTGCGAGAAACAAGGTGGAGAGAGCGAGAAGACCAGCCACAGACGGGGAGAGAACATTTTCAAAAGACACGACTGATTTACAAAACACCTGTTATCTGAGATGTACAAAGGACCTTTAAGACTCAACGATGAAATACGACTACCCCACGAGAGAGCAAACAACCCGATGGAAAAGGGCCAGAGATCTTAACAGACGCCTCGCCCAAGGAGAGGAACAGGTGGCAGGTGAGCGCATGAAAAGATGCTCCACATCCCATGTCGTCGGGGAAATGCAAATTGAAACAACGACGAGGGACCACTGCACACCCATTAGAACGGCCCCAACCCAGACACCGGGGGCACCGAACGCTGGGAGGACGCGGAGCCGCAGGGCCTCACTCCCCGCTGGCGAGGGTGCTGGGGAGGGTGCAGGTGGCGCAGCCACTTTGGAAGGCAGTTTGGCGGCTGCTTATAAAACCACAGGTACTCCTTCCACGCCACCCAGCCACTGTGCTCCTTCACCAAAGGGGCTGGAACTGTGCGCACAGAAACCTGCCCACGGATGTTGCATGCAGCTTTGCTCACAATCGCCAAAGCTTGAGGCCGCCAGCCTGCCCTTCAGTGGCGACGGATAGATAAACGGGGCCCATCCAGACAACCGAGTGTGATTCAGCGCCAAAAGCAACGCGCTGCTGAAGGACATGGCGGAACCTTAACTGCATGGTACTAGGTGAACGAAGCCCGTCTCACAAGGCTACACGCAGTGTGATCGCGAGCCTGTGACGTTCTGGAAAAGGCCACACTCTGGACACAGTAGAAGGACCCGCGGTCGTCAGAGCTGGGGGTGGGGGATGACTGGGCGGAGCACAGAGGAGTTTGAGGGCCGTGAAAATGCTGTAATGATGGACACATGTCATTATACGTTTACTCAAACCCATAGAATGTATAGGAAGCATAAACCGGAGGGCGATTATGCTGTGTCCACGTAGGTCAGCGGTTCTCAACCT
This sequence comes from Myotis lucifugus, assembly GCF_000147115.1. Classification (NCBI taxonomy): domain Eukaryota; kingdom Metazoa; phylum Chordata; class Mammalia; order Chiroptera; family Vespertilionidae; genus Myotis; species Myotis lucifugus. Next base: position 10,334 of record NW_005874521.1, read on the forward strand.
GTGGGTCGTGACCCCTTTTGGGGGTTGAACGACCCTTTTCACAGGGGTCGCCTAAGACCATCGGAAAACACATATATAATTACATATTGTTTTTTGTGATTAATCACTATGCTTTAATTATGTTCAATTTGTCACAATGAAAATACATCCTGCATATCAGATATTTACATTATGATTCATACAGTAGCAACATTACAGTTATGAAGTAGCAACGAAAATAATTTATGGCTGGGGGTCTCACACATGAGGAACTGTATGAAAGGGTCGCGGCATTGGGAAGGTTGAGAACCACTGACGTAGGTCCATTAATGCAACCGAAGCACACTCTGTGGGGGACGTTCACAGTGAGGCGCCATGTGTGTGAAGGAGCGGGGGGCGAGCGGCCATCTCTGCACATCCTCTCAAATTTCCCCGTGAACCTAAAACTGCTCTAAAGAAAAATGTGACTCTTAAAAAACACACACACACAAACCCACAGAAATAAAATACAATGAAAACTCTACCATAATGAGATAAGTAGGGGCTCCAAAAACGTGACCGTGTAAAATATGGGCTCAGGGAAAAGCAAAGTGAAAGAAAAGCAGTGTCTTAAGTGGCCGGAGGTAAAGCAAAAGACGACAGTGAAACTCACATTGTGCACAAACGAGTGAGCAGCAACAGAGGAAGTCAGCCGTCCCGGGGCAGGCCCGTTCCTCACGCACGTGCTCCCCAGCACCCCTCCCCCCCTCCCCCCAGTCCTCCTTGCTCGCGTCATGTCAGCACGGGGTCCCTCTATTCTCTGTGCTCACACACCCCGTGTGCAGGCCACTCTCCTCACGCAGGGGCCACGGCTAGCTTTCCTGAGCACCTACTGGGTGCCGGCGCTGTGGCTAGTTTCACGAAAGGGACGTCATTTACTTGAGGAACCGACATTGCAGTTATCCTTTAACTACATCCTTGAGCCGTGTTCCGGGGTCAGGACGTCGGGCCAGGGAGGACCATGGGCGTGCGGTCCAAGGTTAGGCAGCCAAGGAAGTGGCTGAACAGGGCCTTGAAGGGATGCCTCAGCCTCTGCCCTGTGTCTGCAGGATGATGCTCGCCTCTAACGGGCCCTGCAGCCCTGTCCTCGCCCAGGGAGCCCGAGGTCGGGGCGAGTCCAGGCTGTGCCGCCTCCCGCCCGCTCACTGCGCCTCCCCCGGCGGAGGTGGGCGAGGGCGCAGCCGGATGGCGTGTGGGCAGGGCAGTCAGGCTGCATAATTGATGGTGGAGGCCGAGAGCCGGCGGTGGACGCCTGCCGAGCCGAGGGGAGGATGCCGTCCCTGTAATACACGCAGGCATGTCATTTAGAAAAGCGGGTTGGCATTTCTGGAACAGCAGGGACGGAGAATGCCACTCCTCGGAGGCAGGGCTGTCCGGAGAGCTCTGGCTGTCTTCGATCGCTGCACCCCATTTCATTGATTTCAAAGTCGGGGGGATGGCGCGGCCTTTGACTCCCTCGGATACAGAGCGGGTTAGCCTCTGAGGCTCACTCTCCTGGCGTGGAATGCAGGAGTGCGTGACTGAGCTGCTGACAGGGAAGATCTGCGGGCGGGGCAGTCCCATGCGCCCAGGGACTCACAGTCCTGAGGGACGCCCAGTGAACAGAAGACGGTATTTACTGTCCCCACAGAGCTCAAAGGCCAATAGGAAGGCAGGAAATAAACACGCTTTTTTTTTAATTAGCAATTTCAATAAGTGCAGAATTTTGAAAAAAGGGTGTGGTAGGTCGGAATTATGACCCTCAGGAAATGGTCCCGTCCCGCTCCCAGGATTAGGCTGTGAAAGAGTGGGAGGATTTAGTTGGTGTGACTGTGCTCCGGGGCCCAGTGACTTTGATGGAGGGAGGTTGCCTGGTGAGTCCACTCTAACCAACCACACAGGCCCAAAAAATCAGCCTGTTCAGCTGGCGGCCAGAGGAGGCAGAACGAGGCAGAATGAGACAGAGCGAGGCGCCTGCAGCCGGCCCGGGGGTGGGCAGAGGGGGGGGGGGCGCTGATGGAGAGGCGGTTGGAAGCCGGGAGCCCCCTCTGATGCTAACAGGTAGCGAGAAAACAGGAGTCTCAGGGCCTCAACCGCAAGAATGAATGAGGTCATTCATCCCTCATCCCAATGAGCTGGGCAGACTCTCCCCCGGGCCTCCAGGAGGCTGCGGTCCCGCCAGCCCTGGTCTCAGCTTCTGAAACCCCAGCAGGCGACCGTGATGGAGAAGACAGACTCCGCTCCCACACGAGGCTCAGACGGCCTGGCAGCTGCCTTCGAGTTGTCTGTGTATCGATGACCCGTGATGGGTGAGTTGTCCGTGTATTGATGATCCGTGATGGGTGAGTTGTCTGTGTATTGATGATCTGTGATGGGTGAGTTGTCTGTGTATCGATGACCCGTGATGGGTGAGTTGTCTGTGTATTGATGATCCGTGATGGGTGAGTTGTCTGTGTATTGATGATCTGTGATGGGTGAGTTGTCCGTGTATCGATGAACTGTGATGGATGCGTTATCTGTGAATCGATGATCTGTGATGGGTGAGTGACAGAAATGGGAAGACGCTGAGTCATGTGGGGGCATTTCTCCCTCTGGCGAAGGTGCAGCGTGTAGTATTTCTGGTGATGACATATGTGCATGTTTTCTATTTGTTTAATCCATCTCAGAGCATTGAACACAGTGTCATCCTGGCGGAGACCAGCCCGGACGGGAAGGCACAGCCAGAAGCTTCCAGATCATCTTTGCAGAAGCGCTGCTCCTGGCTCGTGGCAGAGAGAACACGTGGGGTCTCGTGCTCCTCGGCTTCGGGGCAGAGCAGGGCCTGCGCGCAGGACGAGCCGGGAAGGGTGGGAGGCAGTGCTGAGCACACACCGCCCAGCCTTGCCTGAGGCCTGGGGCACTAGGTGACGAGGGGCTGCAGGGAGGTGCCCTCTGCCCGGGCACCCAGCATTCCCCTGCAGTCGGCAGAGCTGGGGGACAGGGAGCCTCACACGGGGTTCCAGAGCGGCTTCCCAGGGTGCAGGGGGCTGTCCTCGGAGCCAGACCTCCACATCGGATCTCAGGGTCACCGAGGGCAGAGGCTGTCTGGGGACCTCTCGGCGGCTGTCCCTCCACTGTGCCATGCTGGCTTCCACTGCGGGGCCTTTGCACCTGCTGTTCCACCACCAGCACAGCCTTTCCGTCCTCCCGTGTCTCCGTCCCTCCTTCCCTCACTGTCTCTCAGCACCCGGATAGCCAGCCACTCCCTGAGGAGGTCCGCTCCCGGGTCTGTCTGTCTCCCACCAGGATGCACGGAGGCAAACCCCATACTCAGGGCGCGGGCCCAGCACCCGGCCGCGCTGGGGCACACTGGGCTCCTGACAGCCACCTGCGTGTGCAATGAATGTGCCCCGTGGCTTCTCGGCAGGTGTGGCCACACCCCGCGGCCTCCCACCCATCTGTGCTCTGATCAGCAGGGCACCCCAGCCAGGCCTGTCCTCACGAGCATGGTGCCTCCGCTCCCTGCAGCTGGCACCCGCCGCTGCCTGGCACGCAGTGGGCACTTACTGGGCAGTCACAGGAAACAGGGCAGGGGAGGAGGCAACGGGGTAAACGGCAGAGGGTTCCCTGCGTCAAGGAGGAGCCCTGTGCGGCCTGTTTATTAAACCCCGCTCCCCAGCAGGTGCCACACAAAGATGCCCGGAGTTTAGGAGCCTGCTGGGGAGGTGCAGGGTGGGGAGGGCATACGAAGTAAGCCACGCTCTCACCGGGCTCACAACCCCCTGCCCGGCCCCACCCTGCCCTGCTGTGGCCCCGGGCAGGGGACCAGGGCTCTCTCTGAGCTTCCCAGCGTCCAGCTGAAGATAAGGTGTTCCATCCCCGCCTCCCCGGGGGCAGGGAGAGCCAGTCAGCCCGGCCACCTGCAGAGGGCAGGTGCTGGACAGGAGGGGACGCTGCCCCCCTCGCCCGGCCAGGCCCCTCTAGGCTTTGAGACGGGCTGCAGTTGCTGCCTGGTATGGGGCTATTTCTGACGGGGCTGTCAAGGGGACCAAAATATCCCGGGAAGTCTATAATTGCGCAGAGCTGTCAGTCTGTGTCCGGGGCCTCCAGGGGAGGCCTCTTTGCTGCCTGGAAGCCTTCGCTGTCCCTGCCCCCCCTTCTTCTGGGGACCTCCCCTGCTGGCTCTTCCTGCCTCTTCAGCCCAGAGGGCCTGGCTCTCCCCAGGAATCCACCGCCCCTCCCCACCGCCCCCCCTCCTCCTGGCCCCGCCCACCGCCTGGCTCCACCCTCCGCAGCTCCAGGCTGGGGATCCCACTGCTCTGGCCACTCTGCCCCTGGGGGGACCAGCAGCCGGGCAGCTGCCTCTGCCGCACTCTCAGAGGCAGCGTCCCCGTCCCCGATTTTCCTGTTTCTCCCTCGCTGTCCAGTTTATTCTCTCAGTCCCAAGCCTTCCCCTTTAGCTGTACTGGGTTAGCTGTTTTAAAATGAGCTCTGTCTCAGGACCTCTGGCCTGGGAAAGCCCCGGACTAATGACAAGTCTCCTCTAGAGACAGAGGAGGTCTGGGGGGAGGGTGGGTGCGGCTGCTGGCAGGTGGTCCCAGGAGGGGCTGCCTGGGCTGGCATCTTCCCATCTTCCCATCTTCCCGGGACTCGCTGCTCCCAGAGGACCCGCCTGGACTGGAGCCCCCGCGGGCATCTCCCCGCCAGGTAAGGCTGGTGCCCTCTGCGTGGCTGCTGGAGGTGGGGGCCTCACGTCCACGCTCTCAGGGGACACGAGGGGAGGGCCGTGGGCGCGTGAGGGTGGGAGAGCCCTTTCCAAGCTCAGGTGTCTCCTGGTGGGGCCTGAGCTGGCTGTGCCCTGCCTGGACCTGAACGCCAGGGCCCAGGGGAACGCGGTCTGCAGGGAGCCACCTGTGAGATTCCCGTGGGGCGGCCGGGAAGCGGGGGTGCAGGGACCCGCACGGTGTCAGACGCGGGCTTATTTCGGGGTTGCTACTTTTAAAGTTGCTGAGATAGTCCAGCCTTTTGCAACTTTCCCGTAAGAAATGTGGAGCAAGAGCCAGAAAAATGGGAGGGGAGGGGAGAATCCCTCTCTTCAGCGGTGCAGGCACTGCCAGAGGAGCCCTGCCCTTTGGGTCTCCATGCGGGTCTCTCCCTCTGAGCAACGCAGCTGCAGCCGCTCCATCTTCTCCAGCCCGACGTGCTGCTGCCCCTTTTCTGCATGTGGCCTCCTTCGCAGGCCGAGTTCACGTCCAGGTGACCGAGTGTAACCCGTTAGTCACGGTGTTGGCAGGTGCCCTCACGTGTCTCCACTGAAGCGAGACGCAGAGATGACAGGGAAACGCTTGTCAGGACCCCCTGAAGGAGGTGACTCACTGTCCTGGGGCTCCCTCCCCAGAGCGGCTCCCCTTCCTGCCATCTCCCAGAGCCTGCGCAGCCCCTCTGGCTCCACACGGGGCAGTGTGGCAGCTCCTCTGTCTCCACAAGG
>NW_005874522.1:0-7400 GCF_000147115.1 Myotis lucifugus
GGGTAAGGATTAAACCGGGAGGAGGGTTTTCCAGATGGCTCCTTTTGAGGCGCTGCTCTCCAACAGCTCCTGTTCCTTTTAAAGAATGTGGGAGAATGTTCTCTCCGGCTGGTTGAAAATAAAGGGTGTGTATTCCCAGCCTGGATAGCATTGTCCCTTGAGGGAATCAATCAGTTTTCTGTCCAAATGGGCAAAACTTGTCACAGCCTAGGAGAGCTTAAATCAAACAGCCTTTTCTTTTTCTGGTTCAAATGAATGAATCAGCTGCACATTCTCGATGCTTCCCTTGCATAAGCAGGTTTTACCTCTGTAATTGCATACACTCTGGGATGTGTGTGTGTTAGACACAGAAAAAATTATAAGTTTTCATGGAGGTGTCTCTTGAGCGGGTCTGAGTCCCTCTTGGCCTTGTTGGGCGCCTTCTCTTCTGCCGTCCACGCCACCTTAGGTGAAGGGTGGACTCAGGAGGAGATTCCTCAGAGCTGCTGTGGGCACAGAGCCCTGATTAATTGAGTATAAAATGTGTATTTCTTTTGTCCTCCCTTCCATCTCTGCATCTCCCTGCACACTGTTCTCTTGTCCAGAACTTCTTCCCTGGCAATAATCTGTTAATTTCTCCTCTTGACTTTTTAGGGAAGATTAAGAAGTTGACACTGTAGAAACAGATTTGAATAAGATACGGGAAATGGACAGCTTTTACCTTGCAAGCCTATGTATGACCGAAGTTCTGGGTGTTTCCAAGTCAGCACCCACGTGTTGGGTGTGTCCTGGGTGCAGGACGCACTGTGTTAGGGCGGAAGGAGACCGGAGGCTCTGCTGTTATGTCAGTCATCCTAACACCTGGGGGCGCCCGAGCAGCTGTGGCCAGGGACACAGGCCAGAAGCTCATCGAACTGCGTGGCCTTGGGGGAGGGGATGGGTAGCATTTGAAACAAGGGTGAAGGCTATAAATGGTGTCAGCAATGCAGCTGTGGGACATGGTCCTGAACAAGAATCCGGAGGCAAACATGGCTTCACTCCTGGGTGGGGAATGAATGGCGGGCATGTGTCCTGCATAACAGAAAGGAACTGGGGCAGGCAGGTGGCATCCTTTCTGTGGGGAGGTGACTGCCGAGCTAATATTTCCGTCTGGTGTCGTGGTGGTAAGCAAACACTGAAGCCAGGTTCTCAGGTTCAGATCCCCACAATCCCACAGTCATAGCTCCTGTGTGCGCTTGGGCAAGGTTCTAGAATTTTCCCAGCCTCATTTCCTCACCTGTTAAATAGAGGGCTCTGACGCTGATTGCATCGGCCCTGTGTGCCGGCCTCTCTGATGGACAGCGGGGGGTGGGGCCAGGAGGGGTAGTTGTGGGTTTGCATTTCTCGTGTCCCTCTCCCACCCGTCTGTCCTCAGTCACATTTTTCCTGTTCTGTCCCCAAAGTGCCAGATGAAATGCTTTGCGGCAGGAATCGGGACTCTGATCTCCGTAGTGTGGTTTCTAACTCCACAGTGACCCCTGCTGGGGTTTTGGTTGGATTCTGCGTAAGCCTGGTCTGCGAGGTTGGCTGCGCCTTTAAGCAGTACCTGCCGGTTGCTGCCTCACCTGGTTGAAAACCACAGCTCACTGCTCAGATGACAAGAAGGACCTGGGAGGTTTTCCCAGAGGAGAGGACGCGGTCCTGTGAGATAGGGACCCTTCAGGAGAGCGTGGTGTCCGTGCTGCTTCTCCTGCCCTTGGCTCCCGGCATCTGCTCCTCTGTCTCTTTTTTCCTTTCGGTTTGCCACGTGAGGTTCATATTGATCCTGGGCTGTCATCATCTGTCCGGGAAAATGTACAGAAAGTGGCAGATCCATGGCAGGTCCAGAAATGCCTCTCAGCGATGATCAGCACATTTAAAAACAACGGCACAACCCTTGCCGGTTTGGCTCAGTGAATAGAGTGTCGGCCTGTGGACTGAAAAGGTCCCGGGTTTTATTCCGGTCAAGGGTCCGATGCCTGGGTTGTGGGCTCAATCCCCAGTGGGGGGTGTGCAGGAGGCAGCTGATCAGTGATTCTCTCTCATCATTGATGTTTCTCTCTCTCTCTTTCCCTTCTCTGAAATCAATAAAAATCTTTAAAATAAATAAATAAATAAATAAATAAAAATAAAAACGATGGCACAGAAAGATAGGTCTTCCCTTGCTTGCCTGAACCTGTTTTTTTTTAAATTTCTTTAATATATCTATTTTTGTTTTTAACTACTACATAGGAGGATCTTTGACTTTTTTTTTTAATGCATGGAGTTCAAAGTAAAATCATCCATCGATAAGAACTTGAATGTGTGATGAGGATATAGAGTTCTGTGTAGTATTGAATCCGTATGTAAGGTTCCTGCTGTATAAGGTGTTTTCACACAGATGGTCTCCTTTGCTCACACATTTGTACTGTTAGTTAATAACCTGATGCAACTATATGAATAACACCTGCTTCCACGGAGTAGGACACGGGATCAGCAAGGGGCGTGTCCTGTCCGGGTCACCGCGTGCTGGTCGGGCGTTTGTGGCTGGAGAGTCAGGTCTCTGCTTCACCACCAGACCCATGTAACCTGGTCAGAGGAAAGCATTTCTGATTTACTTGCTAAATGTTCACTAGTTTTCTTTATAAATTGTTGGAAGTGCAGGTTAGCATGAGGTCATTGAATGACTGTGATGACGAAATTTAGAAACAGCCTGTTCGGAAAAGGCCGATGTTGGGGGATGATTTCTAAAAGGATATGCAGATGTGGAACAGCTGAAGGACAGAAAAAACGTTCCCCAGGATCAAGGGCTGATTTTTAGAAACGAGTAGAAATTAGGGAGAAGGAAAGTGTGCTTGGCTTAAGTGCGCTCAGGGGTAGGATGCAGGCGGGCATCTGTGGCCGTGGATGAGAGTGTAGCAAAATTCACGAGGATCATGGCTTAGAGGCAGTTAAGAGGCAGAGCGCGTAGTGGCCAGAACACGGGCCAAGGAGTCAGTTGACTTCCACTCGGCCTCCCTGGGCATCAGTTCCATGTGGGTTAAACGAAGAAGGAAAAACAGCTTGTCTGACAGCCCCAGAGGGTCAAGAGAAGCCAGAGGTGGAAGGAGTGTGAAAGGTTTATGATAAAATAATGCCGTAAATGAAGGGGATATGATTTCAGTAGTTTCCCTCATTTTAAAAAAATCAAGTCAGTCTGCATTTCCTTTTGGAATCTGAAAACAGGTCGATGAACTTCTGCACATGTGCAGCTCAGCAGTGGATGGTGCTCCCCGCGACCACCCATGGGAAGTCCAGACCTACATTCACTTCCAGGACAGTCAAGGCGTTACCGTGGTGATCAAGCCGGACCACAGGGTGGAAGACATTTTGACGTTGGCATGCAAGGTAATGGGTTTCGCTGCAGAGATGTAATTCTGAAGAAGAAGAATCATTAATGTCGCATCCCTATGCCTTCTGAGTCTGTGTGGTTTTCAGGCCTCACTTTCTACACCAGGGAAATAGTAACTTATTAATGGACGTATTTATGAGCATTCTCCGTGTCCATCTTTCAGAAGTCAGAATTGCTAGGGCAGGGCCCCTCATCTTCATGAAGAACCTGAGCTATTCACTGAGATTCTTTAAGTCCCTTTCTGTAGAGAATACATCTGAAGGCTGTTGTTATTTAAGTTACTTGGAGATGGTGCCCTAATCTTGGAAGTAGTTTGATTTGATCCTAAGTAGTTTTACCAAGTTTCACTGGATTAAACAAGTAACTTGATACCATTCGCAGTGGTTTCATGCAGACTGTTATGAGATGTTTTATTCATTATTCAAATTGGGCTTTATTTCTGAAAAGGTAGCGTATGATCAGTCACTGAGACAAAAACAGACTCAGCACCATCAGGTTAGATGTTTTTAGACCACCAGGTGGCAGAGGAGAGCTTAAATATTTTTAAGTTTTCAGAGAAAGTACAATCAACTATATGAAAAGGTAAAAAAGGCACGTAGAGCTTGGTAACTCTTTACCATGCACACTTAATAGATGTAGATGATCCTTAATTTCAGTCCTCCCTTGTCACTTTGATTTAAGCCTTAGTATACCAGACATTTACATATGTTACTCATGAATATGAATTTCCTTTTCCTTCCATTATGTAAGGTTTTTTTAGTCAGTCAACAATGTTGTTTTATAGCAATGATGCCACGTGTATGTGGGTACATGTTTTCCTTTTAAAAAAATTTTAGAGTAGGAAATTCCTAATTCTGAAGTCTATAGAATATGAGATTTTTCACATTTCACTAATTTCTCTGCTTTAGTAGTGGGAAACAACTTAAAGTTAGATACAACCAATATGTAAAGAGATAGCATGTGCTGAAATAGTACGTTGCAGGACTGGGCAAAAGTAGGATTATAGCTGTGGTACAAATATATAATAAATAAATAGCAAATAATAAATAAGAATAAGCCCAGTGTTTCACATACTCACAACTATAGCCCTACTTTTGCCCATCCCTGTATATTCTATTGTCAGATATCTGGGACTAGAACCTCTTAAAATATATATCTCTTGCTTTTAGTGATAAACAGTATCATTTAGAGAAAACTTTGAAAATAATTGTCTGTCTTGCCATTTTTAAATTCAAGCTCTTATATATGGTTTAAACTCAGCAACTTCCATATGGCATTTCATTTTTTAGACGTTTCCACTTGGATTTCTAATGAGCAGGGATGAATTTAGAAAGAATATTTACAACCTGAGTGACTGTCCCTTTCCTTCCAGATGAGGCAGGTGGAACCCAGCCACTATGGCCTGCAGCTTCGAAAGCTGGTGGATGAAAACATCGAGTACTGCATTCCCGCCCCCTATGAATACCTGCAAGAACAGGTGGGCGGGAGTCAGCCGTAGGACCAGAAGTCGGAGCCACATCCATGGCCTCCTAATTTAAAAAATCAGTAATTTGGAGGGTGGGGTGGGGGTGGTTCCTGTTTAAATTAGGCGTCTAGTTTGGAAACAGTCGAGATCCATTTCCAAGATTCCGTGACATCAGATCCCTGGCCTTGTTGTTTGCACCTTTCGTAGGTTTATGACGAAATAGAAGTCTTTCCGCTGAATGTGTATGACGTGCAGCTCACGAAGACGGGGAGTGTGTCTGACTTCGGTGAGCATAGCGACGCCCTTACTATTCTGTCCTAGTTTGCCATGGTACCTTAAGACCTAATTTTTTTCCCTTAAATTTTCATTTTCAGAAATTATGATAGTAGTTTCTGAACTTGCTTTATCTTCTTCATTTTTATTTATATTAGCAGACTAAAAAGGTAGGCATTGATACTAGGGTAAGAGGCCAAAGTAATTGAAAGGACTAAATGGGAAAGTTGATGAGAAATTGGAAATGGTGGCGATAGCACATTAATGAATTTGTGTGCCAGGTGCTGTTCTAGACTGATCAGCTCAGGATCATGTGACAGCTCTTTTCATCCCAGCGTCTTGCTCCCAGCTCACTTTCACCCGCCCGGAGTGCAACCCTTCCTGCCCCCTCCTCGTCCCTCCCTGGGGGTGTAAATCAGACCTGTCCTTCAAGAACTAACGGAAGGCCTAAGTTTCCTGAAGAAGCCTGTTTGATTGCTTTAGCCTCAGTTTAACAACTCAGGGTCAATACTCCCCAAATCACTTTGAAATGTGTAATTCTTGCCTTTCTGTTTATCTGTATTTAAGCTGGTTTTGAGCTCTCTATAGACTATGCTCATGTATAAAGTTCATTTCTGTCTTTCGTTCTGTCTTTTATCATAGGAACTCAATAATTAGTTAATCATCAATAGAAAGACTATTTCTTATTTTGTTAAATGTATTATTAATATACCCATCTTTCTTAAAATGACTCAAGCTGATCAAATTCTACTCACTGTTTATTATGTTAAAATTTCCTTTTTATGATTTGGTCTTTGTTTCTTATCACATTGAGGGCCAGCACTCTATCCATCCAGTATTTTCCTATCTCCTTAAGATGCCTAGCCTGATATACTAGTATATACAGTTATTTCTTAACAAGTATTTTTTTCATTGAACTGAATTTGGCTTGTTTCAATAAGAGTAGTTTTTGTTCTTAACATTAAAAAATTAAAATTGTGGTGAAATACACATAACGTTTGCCATCTTAATCATTTTTTAGAATGGTTAACAATGGCGGTTCAGTGTACATTCACATTGTTGTGCAACCATCACCACCATCCATCTGCAGGACTGTTTTCATCTTGCAGAACCAGAACTCTGTACCGATTAAAGAGTAACTCCCATTCTTCCTCCCCCAGCCCCTGGCAGCCCCCCTCATACTTTCTGTCTCTACACATTTGACCACTTTGGGTACCTCCGACAGTTATTCGTTCCTTTGAGCCTGGCTTATTTTCACAGAGTATTATGTCCTCCAGGTGTGTCCATGTTATAGCATGTATCAGAATGTCCTTCCTTTTGAAAGTGTGAGTAATGTTCCATGGCATGGACATACCGCAGTGTATCCATTCATCTGTGGATGGACAGGTGGGTTGCTTTGGCTTTTTGCCTGGTGTCAGTCACGCTTCTGTGAACATGCGTGTATGGATGGCCCCTGTTTTCAATAAGCTTGTATTTGTGTTTATTAAACCTTTAGATCTGACATGGTCCTCTTTTTCTGATCCTGCCAGCTATTTGTGCTTTCAAAATAGTTGTGACTTAGACCCTCTGCATACTGTGCTTGTAAGAATAGACGTTGGAGAAGACGCTGCTGAGCTGGGAAGTTGATCGGGGAGATGAGCTGAGGTTTGTGTTTCCCTTTCGCGTTTGTCCGCAGGGTTTGCCGTGACCGCCCAGGTGGATGAGCACCAGCATCTCAGCCGGATCTTCATCAGCGACGTCCTCCCCGGCGGCCTGGCGTATGGAGAAGGTCCGTGCGGCGCCTTCCCGCCCACTCAGACCCGTGCAGTGCAGTCTCCACAGTGCAGGCTCCTTCTTCCACTTGTGCCAGAAAGTGGTTTTCCCTAGAATTTTAAAGAAAGTACACTTAATAGTTTCATTGCAAATACATATGCATATGTGTGTGTACACTTTGGCAGTGTTTACTAAAATACCTTTCATTTTGAAAATGTCATAGAATCAGCTGTTAAACCGTGTATACATTTTTTGGGGACAGACACCCTGTACATACACAGAGAGCACATACATGCATATCACACAGACGGACAGAGGAAGATGTGAGAGCCAGACAGGCAGGCAGACACAGATAAAACAAGTGTCATTTCCCAGGGCACTTCACAGCAGAGAAATAAGGAGGACAGTTCATTTGAATGGCTCTCAGATCATTTCCCTTTCAAACTACTCCGTCTGATCCCAGCCGCGAGAGAGCGGGGATTTGTTATCAGTGGCATCCAAATACATTTCTGGCACTTTTCTTTTGAAGGTAGCAACTGAAAC
>NW_005874522.1:7561-15572 GCF_000147115.1 Myotis lucifugus
ACGCTGATCGCCCGGCCGCCAGGCACCAAGGGAACCCTGTGCACTTCCTGGTCGGACAGTGACCTCTTCTCCAGGGACCAGAAGGGCCTGCTCCCCCCTCCTAACCAGTCCCAGCTTCTGGAGGAGTTCCTGGACAACTTCAAAAAGAACACGGCCAATGGTGAGCATTGGCCTCTCCTCCATCTTAACCGCCGGTATCCACAGCTAAACTTTGTAGGCTGTTCTTTTGCTGCAAACTTAGATTATTTAAGCTGTTCAAAAAGTGTTTTCTCATGGTATTAGGAAAAGAACACAAATGCCAACCAAGTAGATTTGGTCAAAATTCCATGTATGTTAGTAATCATAACACTTGTCATGAAAATAGAGTGTAATTTTGCACAAAGTAGCATTCTTTAAAATTGCAGCATCGTTTACCAGTCACGCGTGACACTTTGCATTGTAATTGCTTTGTGATGGAGGCAGACAAAAGCCAACAGAAATGCCAAGGTTGATTTTTCTATTCAGCTGAATCAAAGGCAAAAACATTTCGCGGCGATCTATTGGGTTCTTAGAAGAGTCCATGCAGTTCAGTTCTTTACCTCTTTTGTTAAGTACTACTTTCTCAGTAAACTGCACGCCTGTCATGGAGGCCATGAACCAAAAAGTTTGTTTAGGCCTAAAAGTGACACACTGTTTGCCAGTTTATTTTTCTAAAGGTAAAATTTCCATACGAGGCAGTCGTGGGAAGGTTTGCACTTCCGAGCTCGTCCTCATGCAGGTCTCACACAGCGCAGTCAGCCAATGAGGGGCTGCAGCTGACCCCGCAGACCGCGGCTCCTGTTGTGCTCCCGGAGGGACCGAGCGTCTTCATCCAGGAGGCACAGGATGTGATTTTTAGACTTGATAACAACGACAGAGGATTTCCCATTGAAATCGCTGCATGGTTACCAAAAATGCATGAAAACCACAAACGAGACGTTGTTAGGCTAGCATTAGTTATAAAGCAAGTTCATTAGGCCAGTTTTGGAATAAAAAAGTCAGATTGTGAGATTTGGGATTCAGTGGGGTATACAGTGCTTTCTGCTCCTCTCGAGGCTTCACTCCAATTTCAATGCCAACTATGGGCGTATACAAGCGAGTGTCATAGACAGAAATTATGCCGGAACTAATTCATTGCTTGGCTCCTTGAGGGCCGTCCTTCAGCTTCCCCGGCTGCGTGATAGGCCCCGTGTCCCCCGTAGCACACACGCATGTCCCCTCTCTGGACTCATTATTCTCCAGGGATGCATTCCCTGCCTGTTATTTCTCTATGTGTTTTATCATCAAAAAAATTTACTGCCATCATTGCACTTTGGTGCTTGCAGGAATGAGTTTCTATAGAGAGCAGCAAAACCAGTCAATTTACCCTTTTTTAAATAGTAAGGATAAGTCAGTCCATTAAGCTTGTTGTCTTCCCCCCAAGGCAGCAGAATAAAGCAGATAGGTAGGATGGCATGACTCATCCTCGGGAGCCATCCTGATGTTCTCAACCTTGATGACTTACTTGCCTGAGGAGCCGTGTCTGTGGGTGCACACGGCTTCGCTGCTCCGAGCGTGAGCGTGGCGGTGCTGGTCCACGCTGCTCTTCCCGCAGGTCCCCATGCAGCTGCGGTGCCGCATCCTCGCGTCCCTCCCTCCCTCTCTGAGTAGGGCTTCCCCGCAGCCCGGGCAGAGCCGCTGACCGCTCCCGGGGTTCCCGGCCAGACTGGTGCTCTGTGGGGTGACTCATCCTCCCCAGAGCGCACGCCGCCCCTCCTGCCCGGCGGAGACTGTCTGGCCCCTCCTGGTCCGTGGCAATGGGCTTGGGCGGAAACCAGGCAGCCACGGCGACTGCTTCCCCCAACCCTCCGCACACACGGGATGGCTTGCTTTCTTTTTGAAGCAGTTGCATAGCTCGTGAAGGAAGTGAAATACCGGCGAGTGAACATCTCGGAGGGAAGTCTGTCCCATTTTGAAGGTTAGGGGAAAGGGAAGTCAGGGAGTGGGTAGATGGGAAAATGAAAGATAAACAGAGAAATAAGGACGAGTCTCTCACTTGTGCCTAATACCGCGATTACATGAGAGGCCTGTTGACACCAAGAGTGGGGGTGTGGTGACGAGCAGGCAGTCCGACCTGGGTTCGGGTCCTGGCTTGACCTTTCCAGGTTGTGCGACTTTGGGGGCAGCCCTCAAGCAAAGAGGTCTGAGCGTGGGTGAGTGCACCCCAGCAGCCTGTCCCCTCCTGGGACAGTTCTTCAGATGGCCCCTGGAATTGAGCCCCATTTGATGTTAAGCAGAGCTCACTCGCACTGGTCTGAACCGGAGCATTTTCTGAACACGCCTGTGCCAAGGCTGTGAGGATTAAATGAGATGATATGTGTCAAGTTTTCGGTAAAGCACAGCCGTTGCGCTTATGTGCTGCTATTCTCTGAATCAGGAGTTATTTGCCCCAACTTCCAATACTGCCTTCCTGCGTGTGCTCGGGAGGCAGCCACTTGACTTGTTAGCTCACATCTTGTTCATCAGGACACACTGTCCCATCGGCATGTTGAGGGCACGGAGCAAAGACCTTCCAGCAGTCACCGGCTTTGCTATGATGCTCCCATGATGCACTGTGAAGAGTGTCTTTGCAATGATACTCCCATGATGCTCTGTGAAGAGTGGCTTTGCAGTGATACTCCCATGATGCTCTGTGAAGAGCGGAACAGACAATAAATACATAGGGAATTGATGAGAGTTCAATATTAGGTTCCTTTGTTTCCTTGGACATGAATGGCCCTTTGATTCTCGTGGTCCGGGGTTTGAATTTCTGTCTTCGTGATCCACCGTAGAAAGAGAGGAAATGTCCATGGGCTGTCTTTGACTTGAGCGGAAATATCATCTGTAAAGACTTTTTATAGAGAGAATTAATTTTACCACTGGAATTCCCCCAAGAGCCCGGTGTTATTTTTAAGCCAACAAAGCCACCATTGAAGGGATTGGCCGCGCCAGCCCTGTTTATACTGGGTTCCTATTAATGATGTTTTTGTGATTTAAGTAGGAAAATCCCTTCTCTAATATATGCCATCGTTTGAAAAATTCCAGCAGCTTTTAAGAGTTTCATCGGGCATGCAGTTCCTGAACAAAGTCTTTATGTAAGCACTGAACTTGCTGTGGCATTAATGTATTTTCCATCTATCAACAGCTATTAATCCTGCATTGTTAAGGGCAGGGGTTTATTTAACAGGAGACAAACTAGAAAAGGCCTCTATGTTCCTTCTGCCATTTAGACACCATCAGCTCAGCAGATGCTTACCAGATGAGGAGGGTAATTGCAGCCTGGGGTTCTTTTTTTAATCCCTCGCCCCACTTTGAATCACTCCCTTTCCAAATTGAGGTATGAGTAGTGTGGAGTCTCCAGCTACCAGAAGCCACTTAGATGCAAATTTGCTCTTTGGAATGAACTGCTGCTGCGAATGTATGTGTCCATTATACACCTTTGCACCAGGGGAAGAATTACAGAGCCGGCTCTGATGTGGCCAACCCCCTTATTTCCTGTTTATGAGAGCGAGGGCATTTTGCCGCCCATCGCCGGGTGTAGGATGACTAACAACACGGAGCCCAGAGAATGCGCTGCTTGAGCATAAAGCTGCTCTGACTGGGTCTGTCTGGCTGACACCCCAGAGGCCCAGATGTAAAACCATAATTAGAGTTCCTAAAGATGGCTGCTGTATTTAAAAACCTTTTTAAAAATCCGATTGGGAAATACTAGTTTTTACCAGAACACAGAGAACTTGGGCCTCAGAATTCTGAATTTCTTAGAGTTTTCACTCTCATCCATGGACATGAGCATGTCTTCTGTTTGCAGTGGAGGGAATGACGATCCTTGGACCCCAAGTCCCTTAATAAAATTTAGCATTGTTGGGGCATTTGGTTTCCTTTTTCTCATTCTCATTCATTGATTTATTCACTTGATTAATTTAACAGAGCACACAATTGCATGTTGTTAAATGTTGCAGGCACATGAAGGTGAAGTAGACACCATTTTCTCGATGTTTATAGTGAGTGGGAACAGTGAAACGCTTGTAAATAATAATTCATGATTTGCAAACAATACTTTCCAATACAAAGAAGAAAAGATCCAGCCTGGAGGTAGCATGCCACTGATTTTCCTGTTGATTTAGAGCAACAGGGGCCAGCAGGGAGCTGTGAGAATCTGAGAGAAGTTTCTGGAAGAGACAAGTCAGAGCGAGAGCATTTGACCTGAGCTGCAGGTGCACAGGGGATAGATCGGGACGCCTGTGGCGGGGGCTCGACCTGGGACACCGGCTGGAAGCAGAGGTCACCTGGCTTGTGTGTGAGGGAAAATGGGAATCAAAATACAGAGGATTGGTGTGGCCGTTTCATGTCCACTGAAGTGTGGCGAGGTGCTCCCAGGAAGAGACTGTGCCCCTGCGTGTCAGCTCTACTACTCCACTATAGCCTCATCCCTTTGGGACTTAAAGCCTTGCCATTTTTCATGACCAGAAGTACTTGTAAAATAAATCCTCAGATAAATGGTTTGGGGAAAGAAGGAATGACTGCAGGTGCCCTATCAAATCCAAGTGCTCCTCAGCACCGTGAAGCCATATCTGCTAACAGTGTGGTCCTCACAGGTCACCTGTAGGGGTAGCAGGCCCTGGTGGCCTGTGGTAGGGGCAGCTGGTGGCGAGAGACACCCTGTAGCAAAGAAGACGTGGAATGTGGGAGCTGAGGGAGAAGCTGATGAATCAACTTTGCCAGCACTGTGAGGAAAAGCTAGTCCTCTATTATCTGTCCTCCATTAAATGCAAATACATCTTTCAGGTAAGACTTGCCAGAATTTTGCTGAAGAACAACACTGTATGAAATTTCTATTGGATATGCCACTTTTAATAGCCATTCGAGAATGTAGGACAAGCATGTCAAACTTGTGGCCCTCGGGCCGCATGCCTCGTTTATTTGGCCCGTGTTAGCCTTTGAGTTTGACATGCCTGATGTAGGACGACTAGGTCAAATGTAGTCTGCTGTGCGTGCAGAGTGAGCGGGGTCCCTGCGAAGTGGCTGTTCTATGGAGCTCCGACAGCTGTTGGAAAAAGGAAACTTTATAGCCTGTTACCTTAAAGGAAAAAAAGATAGGACTATTTCTGCGGATTCTACGAGTATTTTAATTACCCTTTCAGGTTATTTTATTCTTTTTTTAAAAATATATTTTATTGACTTTTTACAGAGAGGAAGGGAGAGAGATAGAGAGCCAGAAACATTGATGAGAGAGAAACATCGATCAGCTGCCTCCTGCACATTCCCCACTGTGGATGTGCCCGCAACCAAGGTACATGCCCTTGACTGGAATCGAACCTGGGACCTTTCAGTCCGCAGGCCGACGCTCCATCCACTGAGCCAAACCGGCTTCAGCGATTCTTTTTTTATTTAATATATTTTATTGATTTTTTACAGAGAGGAAGGGAGAGGGACAGAGTTGGAAACATTGATGAGAGAGAAACATCGATCAGCTACCTCCTGCACACTCCCCACTGGGGATGTGCCTGCAACCAAGGTACACGCCCTTGAACGGAATCGAACCCAGGACACTTGAGTCTGCAGGCTGATGCTCTATCCACTGAGCCAAACCAGTTAGGGCATGTTTTATTCTTTTTTCATATACCACAACTCAACAAGTGCTCATCCCTTCACGGTTAGCTGCAATGTGGAATCCGAACCATGATTGGTGGACTTTTCTTGGTTCTGTTGAAATCCATTGGCCTACCTTGCACTTTGAATGGATCTTTTTCTCACGTGTGACTTTGCAACCTGCAAGGGGCAATGATGATTTGGAGTGGAGGGACCACTAGGTCACGCAGAGTAGAGCTGGGCAGGTTGCCGCTGTGGGAGGGGCACCAGTGGTTGCCAGTGAGGATGGGCCATGTGGACACCTGGAAGCAGAGCTTTCCAGGCAGAGGGCCCTGTGACAAGTGCCCTGAGACAGAGACGTAAGTGGCAAGTTTAAGGCTCAGCAAATGGCCCAGGTGCCTGGAGAGGAGACCCGAGAGGACCGGTGAGGGACGAGTGGGGAGGGCTTTAGAGGTGAAAAGTCTGGCGTTTCCTCTGAGGACAAGCAGGACCCTCCCGTGCATTGAGCCGGGCAGTGGCAGAAGCTGACCAGTGTTTTGAAAGCATCGCCGTTGAGAAGAGACTGCAGGAGGCCAGGGGTGGGACAGGCGTTTGCAGCGAGGATCCGGGCGAGAGGCGATGCTGGCTTTGCTCTCAGTGGAGGCAGCGCTTCAGGACTTGCTCAGAGGTCAGTGTGGGTGTGAGGAGACAGGAGGCAAGGACGGCTCCCTGGTTTGGCTGAGCAGCCGGAGGATGGAGTTGCCTTCTACAAGGGGAGGCTGTCCGGGGGCAGCTCTGCGGGGGACCCGGAGTTCGTTCTGGAACACCGTGTTAAGCTCCTATCTGTATAATGAATATTCCACCTGCTTCCAAAATGGTTTTAAAAAGGCTTATGCAAAAATCCATCAAAATTAACAACGTAAAGGGAAAGAGAGGGGATCTGAATGACAAATCGCCTGTTCTAAAGATTTCCACTAAGTGTAAGGCCAAAACGTGTTTGTTTATAGGAGAAATCAATCATGTTTAAAACACTAGTACAGCAAATCAATTGCTCTCATCTCAGACCTTTCAGTTATGATTTGTGGCATCTTATACATTTATTTCTGATCCTACAGGGCTCAGCTCTGATTAGCCATTTATAAAGTGTCCATTCCCACATAAAGCCTTTGATCTGTTATCCCTGTTTTGCTTTGGGGCCATTAACGTCTTTCACATGTTATGGGAGAAGATGACAAAGTTCAAATGACCCAATTTTGTTACTTGTCAGTAGCTCTGGGCAAACGCACTAGTATTTGGAAAGAGACATTGGAAATTGTTTGTGAAATTATTTTGTGTCTTCCTCAAGGAGCCCTGACGGCTGCTCCGGGAGGGCGGGTGACACAGGACCACATGGCACAGTTTACAGAATGCCCTTCCTTCTAAAGTCTCCCAGCGGGCTCCCTCCGGAACCTGGAATTCCCAGGGAAGCACTGGGAAGCATCTAAACAGAAAGACATGCTATTCTCAACTTCTCTACACTCGCCTTTCCAATTCTGGTTATTGTGGATCTAAATCCGACTCATGTTTCAGTTGACAAATTGGCACATCACGCTTCTGAGAAGTTTGGGCATCTTTGCATGGTAGTCTTGGCAAAATTACGGTTATTTTATAAAAAAGACTGAGGAAGAAAAGGGGGCTGGCGATGTTGCTAAGAGGCCTAGGTTTCATAAGCTTAATACCTATGACCTGTAAATGCCTGGAGTCAGGTGAGCCCCAGCCAGCTCCGTGTGGATGGTCACCGTGTGGATGGTCTCTGATCTTCAACAGGTCAATGTGTGTTCACTGCGGAGGAGGAGACGATTAAGAGGTGTCAGGTGTGTTTAAAAGATGAGGTGCAAGTAGAAATTTTATAATTTGCTTAGATCTCTGGGAATAGAAGTCTTCGCGGAACCTATAAACTCAATTTCCGTACCTCTCCGTTAGGACTGCATTCCAGAAGTAGGGCTGCCTGCATGTCACCTTGGGGTGATCATGAGTTCTTCCTCTTTTGAATTCAAACCTTTTGTTTGTGTACCGGATACGGAAGTTAAGACTCAGTGCCTGGGAGTATCACTCTGTGTGTTTGTCATAATTGATCTACTAGGTTGAAAATCCCTTGAAAAGCAAGGACTTGAGGAATACAAAGGTGCATAAGACACAGCAGCTGACACAGCTCTTGGCGAATTGCAGGCAAGTCACTCAAATACCAGCTGAATGGAGGGAAGGTTGTTAGGCGTCTCTTAACTGGATGTTAAGGTGATGTTTCTGAGAGGGGACGGGGGGGGGGGGGGGGTTAAAAGAATCCTTGGAGCTTCCCAGATCCCTTCTTTATTACTCTGGCCGCAAGGGAATTGTGCTGGGACTTGCACGCCTGTGGGGACGCTGGGTG
>NW_005874523.1:0-15408 GCF_000147115.1 Myotis lucifugus
CGACTCTTGATTACTAAAAACTAACCTGTCTTTAGTAAATTACGCTGAGACATTATTTTCTCTATGGCACAGAGAAAAGATAAGACAACGTATTAATTGTATTAACAAAGAAAATGTATTCAGCAATATACCTAGATACTACTACATAACTTAGAACAGGATGTAATAAAAATACATATTCTATCAATGTATATTACAATCCCAGTGTAAGATGATATGATTTCAAATGGTAATGTTGATCTGATTTCCTACAGTTAATCTTTAAGGACAGTGGATTAAGATGGTAGCCATGCCGAAACCTGCTGGGGTCCAATCCCAGCGGGTCCAGGGGTCCCCAAAGGTGTGGACGGAGTCGGCGAAGAAGGAATGACACGAAGACAGCCTTCAGTTGATCAGCAGCCTAGTCAGGACCTATAGCCAGGATTTCCAGCCAAAGTTCTGGTTGGAGCTCTGGTTAGGAACTGATGAGGTTCTGATGTTTATTGTCTTGTTACATCCATATTTATACCAGCCGATTTTAATCTTGTCAATTTCTATTACAAAGGTTAGGGCGTTTCGTTATCTCCATTCCAGGGAGTAAAGATTATGTAGCTTAACTACCCGCCTGGCACTTAATTAAGGGGTTGTATCCCCTCACTAACCTCAGGGAAAGATCCCCACCTGGGAAACAACCTTTCTCGGAGAGGTGACCTTGGTTAAAACACATGGCGCTAAAGAGAGCAAACATATTAAGAACAATATGCTATATATGCCAGGTCCCTTGAAACATATGCTGTGCAGATGTTTCTTTCCTGCAGCGACTGTGTCAAGCAGCAAGGATGGACCGGCTCCCGGCAAATTCCCCCTTTTTTATTTTTTAAATGATAGCGCATGCAAATCAGTGGCCACCTCTCAGATTGGGCTGTTTAAGACTTGGAAGAAGACTGGCAAGCAATGACAATAAGCATAGCTATAAACATAGTGGATGAAGCGCACAAGGAGCCCCGTTCCTTAGGAGGTTGCCGGCCTCTTCAGTCAAGAGATTTCAGCTGTCCTCAAATTGTTAGTTTGATTGTCTTTGTTGGTCTGGCTAGCGGGTGGCATCACTGGCGACGGGCTTCCCGACGTGTCAGCGAGTTGAAGGGCTGCATCAAAGGGTCCATCAGGGCCTTGCTTGATGGTGGTGTTGGTGTCCAAGGAGGAGTAAGCTGTGTCCTCTGGGTCAGCTGTTATGGAGGATGGAGGGTAGTAGAGAGAAAAAGAAAAGAAAGCAAAAGAACTACAAGGCATGGAAGCGTTCAGAAAAAAGAGGAAGAAGAAAGGGAAGAAGGCAGCATCCTGCTCCAGCCCTTTCTTTCAGCTGCCCCTTTCCCTGTGGTCCAAGGTAGAAATGGGAAACAAGTCCTGTTGCAGTGAAAGGGAAGCTGCTGTCAGCCAGGTCTCTTATCTAGGTACTGATCTCAGCTGGACCAAGTCTCTTTCTGTTCCTGATCTGAGCTGGGCCAAGTCTCTATTTGTTATCTGGGTCCCTATCTGGGCTGGACATGGGAAGCGAGAAGCAGCCATGGGGAAAGGAGACCTTCCTCAGAAGGGGCGAGTGTTCAAG
This sequence comes from Myotis lucifugus, assembly GCF_000147115.1. Taxonomy (NCBI): domain Eukaryota; kingdom Metazoa; phylum Chordata; class Mammalia; order Chiroptera; family Vespertilionidae; genus Myotis; species Myotis lucifugus. The sequence goes on from NW_005874523.1 coordinate 1,586, forward strand.
CCCCTGCACCATTGGGGGGGTGAGGATCTGTGCCCCACCTCTGTTGAACCCCAAGTTCTCTCCTACTGGCCCCTCTGTGACTGTGCCTGTCTTAGGTTGTTCCTCCCTGAGGAATCTTACCCGTCTTTGACTAACCAGCCAAGCTCCGGGGCCAAGCAGGGTAATGTGAGGTTCAGTTCTGTCTCCTTGGTAGTCTATGTCCCTCTGGCCTCCATGCCCAGCAACTGCCTTTGGATCCCCTCGCCTGCGGGCGGGGTCCTGGCATTGATCACATATCTTGGGGAACCCAGGTTTCTTCTCCAGAGAGAACCCAGCTCACTCCATTGGGCGAGAGACATATCCATGGTACCAGTCACCGTGACCTCAGCATTAACAGAGAACTCAGGCAACAGCTGTGGGCAATTGGATTGTAAGAAGAGGGTCCCTCTTGACACAAGGGTCAGAGGGGCCAATACAGGAAAAAGGAGAGTCCCAGGACAGGGCTTTCTCAGCCCAGGATGTCAGGCTCTTGGCACAAGACAACTCCATGTATGGGACATATACCAAACATCCATAGTCACGGCATAAAAGGGAGGTGCCCTTCCTGGAACAGTAGGGTAGGGAGATTCTAGAAAAGGCTGTGTTCAGGAGAGAAGGAGAAAGGCCAAAGAACCAGCAAACAAGTAGTTAGATTTTAAAAAAAGGAAAAAGGAAAGGAGATGTGGGGCAAAGCTGGAACATAAGGACAGACAAAAAGGGGGCACATGTGATCCTTCCAATGGACAGGTGGTTCCAGCTCAGGGCTGCACATCTACTGCAGACGGGCACTGGTCAGGTGTGCTAGGTTGAGGCGGAGATGGAGGGCGGTGAGACATAAGGTCGGACTAGACGGTCTGGAATCCACACAGGTGAGTCTGCGTCCAGTGGAAATATACAAGCATATCCTCTCCCCCGGGTTAAAAGTACATCAGGTCCCTTCCAGGCTCCTGTAAGCAAGTCTCTCCATTTGACGAGGACTTTAGGTTTAGTTAGATCAGGGTTCCAATGCCTGTACATCGGGGAATTTCCCTCAGAATCTACATTTAGTATATTAATTACAAATAAAGTATGTTGTAGAACATGATGAGGAGAGGAATATTTAAACTCATTTTCTTGTAATTTTTTAATTTGTGTTTTTAAAGTTTGGTGAGCCCTTTCCACTATTGCTTGGCCTTGAGGATTGTAGGGTATTCCTGTAGTATGTGCGATGCCAAATGTAGAGCATAAGTTTTTAAAAGCTCTAGAGGTATAGGCAGGCCCATTGTCTGTTTTAAGTGCCCTTGGTATTCCTAGGTAGGAAAAACATTGGAATAAATGTTGACTTACATCTTTAAAGGCTTCTCCTGTACGTGCAGAAGCAAGGATAACATGAGAAAAGGTATCAATACAAACATGCACATAGCAAAGTTTGCCAAAAGATGGGACATGAGTAATATCCATCTGCCATAAGTCACAGGGTCTAAGTCCTCTAGGATTAACTCCAGTAGCAGGGCTAGGAAAATGAGTAGGACAATGGCCGCAGTCACGCACAATACTTCGAGCAGCTTCTCTAGATATGCGATAATATAGACGGAGAGCAGAAGCATTTTGATGGTGAATGGCATGAGGCCGCCGGGCTTCTTCTAGAGCTGTACAAACTATTGGGCGAGTTAGTAGATTCGCCTGATAATTTCCTTCGCTTAAGGGTCCTGGTAGGCAGGAATGAGCTCTAATATGTCCAATATAGAAAGCCTTTTCTCCTTCTACAGTTAATTGTCGGGGAGACTTAGGGTTAGAATCTCCCTTTAAAATATCAAATAGAGGTTTTAAGTCAAGAGTGGTTATTTTTACATATGATCTGACCCAGTTGATATCACCTAATAGTTTCTGATAATCATTTAATGTGTTTAAATGATCTTTTCTTAATTGTAAAGGCTGATGGGTGATAGTAGAGGTATGTAATATTCTGCCTAAGTAGGAAAAAGAAGGTTCAGTCTGAATCTTTTCTGGGGCTATTTTTAGACCATGTTCTTCTAAAGCAAGGACGGTCTGAGTAAGAATTTCCTGTAAAGTAGCCCGATCTTTATGAGCTAGTAAAATATCATCCATATAATGAATAAGATATAGATCTGAAAATTTCTTTCTAATAACTTGCAATGCCTGATCTACAAACTTTTGACATAATGTAGGACTATTTTTCATCCCTTGTGGGAGAACCTTTCATTGATATCTCTGATAAGGCTGTTTAAAGTTTTCTGATGGTATGCTGAATGCAAATCTTTGACAATCAGCCGGGTGAAGAGGTATAGTGAAAAAACAATCCTGTAAGTCAATAACAACAACACAATACTCCTGTGGAATTGCCACAGGGGAGGGCAATCCAGGTTGTAAGGAGCCCATATCTTCCATAGTGTCATTTATGGCTCTTAGATCTTGCAAAAGTCTCCACTTGCCTGATTTCTTTCTTATTACAAATATGGGTGTGTTCCAGGGACTATTTGATGGCTCTATATGTCCCTCTGCTAATTGCTGATCAATTAATTGTTGGGCTGCTGTTATTTTCTCAGATGTTAAGGGCCATTGCTCGACCCATACTGGTTGTGATGATTTCCAGACTATGGGATCAGCAGTCCTATGGGCAATGGCTCCAATTATAAATCCTGTCGAGGAGTGTGAGGTATTACTCTCTTTTCCTAATCCCTTTTCTGGATTAAATCCCATGTGCAGCCTCTGTGATGTTACTCTATCACTGGGGCTATATAATAGAACTCCCATTTGAGATAAGATATCTCTTCCCCATAATGTAAAGGGGATAGTCGTAATTACATAGGGACAGAATGTTCCTGAGTGTTGATCTTCATCAGCCCAAGTTAAAATCTGAGAACTCTTTTTTACATTAGATGCCTTGCCTAGTCCTACTAGGGAAGTGGAGGTGGTATGCGTGGGCCATGAAGAGGGCCAATCCTTCCCTGCTATGCAGGAAACATCTGCTCCTGTACCCAATATACCTTCAATTGGTTTTCCCTGAATTTGTAAAATTTTTGTAGGTCTAGTAGCATGGATTTCTTGTATCCAAAATGCTGCATCACTAGATCCAAAACCTCTGGCCCCTCTAGCTTCCTGGGTAACAGCTGTCCCTATTTTATGTATTGGTAACAGGAGTAATTGGGCAATTCTCTGGTTGGGCTGAATCTGTATCGTTGTGGTGGGTGGGGAAAGTAAAATCTGTATTTCTCCTGTGTAGTCTGCATCAACAACTCCTGGGATGACTAAGATCCCCTGTAACGAGGTGGAGCTCCGCCCTAATATTAATCCTACAGTTCCCTCAGGCAGCGGCCCAGACACTCCTGTAGGAATGGCTGCTACTGGCGAGTCTGGGGTTAGTACTGAGTGGGTGGTTGAATGGAGGTCCAATCCTGCACTGCCTGGGGTTGCTCTGAAGAGGTCACTGACGGATTGAAATTTGCAGCAGAGGGGTTGAGGGTCGATGCCCCAATTGAGGTGATGGGATATAACCTCCTTGGGAGCGATTTGTAGAATTTAAAGGCCGCCCATTTTTATGGTATTTCGATCTACATTCCTTTGCCCAATGGAATCCTTTCTGACATCGGGGACAAACGGTTTTTGGAGGATTAATATTATTCCCTGATGTATTTCCAGGCTGTCGAGGAGCTTGCCATCTGGCTTGAGTATTATTATTTCTATTTGGGCATTCTCTGCTAAAGTGCCCAGATAAGCCACAAGAGTAGCAGTTCATATTTCTTTTATTACCTGTATTATTGCTGGCTTGTCCTATGCCCTGTACATATTGAGGGTATGTCTCCCCTTTGAGAGCTGCAGCTATAGCTACACCCTGTATAAATGCTGGACTTACATCAGCACACTGTTTTATAAAATCATTTATAGTTCCCGTTCTACGAATCGGCCTTAATAAAGCCTGACAGGTATTATTAGCATTTTCAAAAGCCAGTTGTTTGATTAAGATATCGGCAGCCTCTTCATTATTGATTACTCTCTTGACTGCCTGTATGAGGCGAAAAATGAAATCCTGATATGGTTCCTCGACCTTCTGTTTAATCTCTGTAAGGGAGGTTGTTTTTCCTCCTGTATAAGGTAGGGATTTCCAGGCATTTACTGCACAACTGTTTACTTTAATAAGTGCCTCTTTGGGCATATACATTTGCTCCTGAGCCGTGTTAAAATCACCTTCTCCTAATATCCTGTCTAGGGTTACTCCTCTCTAGTGCTACAGCTTTCTAGCAGATCATCCTATCAGTTTCCATAATAAGGTAATTGCCTCTTGAGAGACAGGATTTACAAACCTGTGACAATCATAAGGAGTCATCCATTTATTGGCTAGGGTTTCCTCCAAGGTTAGTGTGTAAGGAGCTAGAGGTCCATATTCAGAGCAGGCCAATTTAATTCTTTAAGTATTTTGTAAGGTATAGCCTCCCAGGTGGGGCTTTCGTCCTCATCAAACTCATTCTCATATGCAACTGGGAAGCAGAGTGAGAACTCAAGATCTCCATTAGCTTCAGCTTCTCTTATCGCCCTTTGAAATTTAGACATGGAGCTCCTAGGAGCCGCAGGACCTGGTTTAGGCTTCCTTTCTAATTTAGGGAGCCTGTTTTGAATGGGAGGACCTCTCTCCTCTCTACTGACGGGAAAGGAACAATGATCATGTTTATGATATTTATTCTCCTTCTGATCAGTAGGCATAGCTAAATTGCTCTTAGATTGAGCTGGAGACAATAATGATGTGTCTTCTCTAGGTGGATCCGAGGGACTATTTAAAGTTTGAGAACGTTCAATAGTTTCTGCCTCTGGTGCCAAGATGCCACGAATTAAATTCCAGAGGGGAAAGGCATTTTCTGGGACCTTCTGGTCCTGCGGATGGAAGGTGTAATAATTTATAAATTGCTCTCCTATTTTAGTCCAAGTTGTTAAACAGTTCCATCCTCAGGAACCCATTGACATGCATATTCTATAAAACTTTCTATCTGACTGGGAGTAATCTTAACTCCTCTGCTAGCAAGCAGATGCATTAAAAGATTAACACAGAGTCTTTTTTCTTTAGACTCAGTATGACCCATCTTGTCAATCTAAGTTTTGTACTAACTACCCGCTTACCCTACTTATCCTCTATAGGAGGGGTCTGCAGCACCCTACGGTGCAGTCCTATCCGTCCCAAGTACGGGGGGACTTACCTAGATGCCCCATGTTGGGCGCCAGTTGCTGGGGTCCAATCCCAGCGGGTCCAGGGGTCCCCAAAGGTGTGGACGGAGTCGGCGAAGAAGGAATGACACAAAGACAGCCTTCAGTTGATCAGCAGCCTAGTCAGGACCTCTAGCCAGGATCTCCAGCCAAAGTTCTGGTCGGAGTTCTGGTTAGGAACTGATCAGGATCTGATGTTTATTGTCTTGTTACATCCATATTTATACTAGCCGATTTTAATCCTGTCAATTTCTATTACAAAGGTTAGGGCGTTTCTTATCTCCATTCCAGGGAGTAAATATTATGTAGCTTAACTACCCGCCTGGCACTTAATTAAGGGGTTGTATCCCATCCCTAACCTCAGGGAAAGATCCCCACCTGGGGAAACAACCTTTCTTGGAGAGGTGACCTTGGTTAAAACACATGGCGCTAAAGGGAGCAAACATATTAAGAACAGTATGCTATATACACCAGGTCCATTGAAACATATGCTGTGCAGATGTTTCTTTCCTGCAGCGACTGTGTCAAGCAGCAAGGATGGACCGGCTTCCGGCAACACACACACAGAAACCAGCAGTTCTCAGAGGCCGGGGCACCATTCCCCACACAGGGCATGACAGGGCGTCACCATCACTCCTGTGATGAGTCACAGAAAACTCTGCTCTCCCGCTCTCAGCTGTCTCCCAGGGAAAATGTGCCCTCGGAATCCCCGTGGGCTTCAGAAACCAGTTTGTGCGTCCTGGTCAGGCCCCCTGCCCCTTGCTGTCCTCCCACCCCAGCTGCCAGAAATAGGAGTAATGGGAGTCAGACCGTGACCTTGAGAACAATCCTGTCACCCCATCACAGCCGGGAGTCTGTTCCCGAGACCCCTCTCCAAGCCTCGTCTCCCTGCCAGCACCCTCCTCGCCCTCCAGCAAACCAGGGCAGCGCTCGGCACCCAGGCGAGGACCCTGCTGCCTCCTGGCCACCTGCTGGCCTTGACCCAAGTCCTCAAGTGCCGGGGTCCTTTGTCATCCATGCAGAGGTGTCAGGGCCAGCCTGACAGGGTTGAGCCGGGCTGAGGCAGGGAGGTGGGAATTGAGAAAAGAAAGAAAGACAGGAAAGCGGGGTCGGGAGGACTCCAGTTCTCTTGATGAACTGAAGCAACTTTATTAGCCACACAATCCTATTTATACATAACACACTGAATAGGAGGTCTGTCAAGAGGAATGTATTCTTTGTTCCTCTTAATCTCTAAGGGAAGGACACAGCAGAAGGACAAGTTCTCAGTACAGCATATCTCAGTAAATAATTACAAACTTCTTGGTAAGCTATGAAAGGCTGTTCTCATTCTACAAATGTTGCTCTCATTCTGCTGATAATCGCCATCCAAACAAGTCTGGGAAAACTGTGTGGGTAAGGGTCCCAGCCTTGCTAGCCCCTTCAGGTGCAAGGACCTTGCCAGCTTACATCTGGCCCCCAACAGATCCCCCTTCTTTGATTTTTAGGCGAAGTTCATGTTTCAGTGTCCGACAGTTTTTTATGTGTACATGTCAGCAGTAATATTTCAGTTCTGGATGGTGGACAAATGGTGGCAATGTAGGTCCCACCCTCTCTGGTTTGGTCCTGGGCAACCTGCAGCGACGCACAGCTGCTGACTGCTAGCATGATAAGGTGTTGTCACTATCTTCATTTCTGGACTGCTTCTCTTCTTGTTGTCTCACGGGGCCACTGCTGTTCTGTGGCTGGAGCAGTCCTGATAATTCTCTTCTTTTGCAGGAATCCACATGGTCTTGGAGTTGTTTTCTGAAAATATACAAACGTATTCTCGACCAAAGGTTAATAAAGGAATCATATCTATAATTTAGACTTGGGATTCTTTTAATTTTTGTCCAAACGATTTTCCTTTGGCTTATTTGACACCATATGTGTTTTCATGGGTGTCTTGTTATTAGCATTATAAATGAAAAAATTTTTCTACATGTAAATTAGTTACAGGATATTTTTCCTTATATGGTATTCTTCCACTATATTTCCACTATCCTCCCCCCTTTTTAAAAAATTTAATTATTAGGAGGATTTTGGAAATTTTATAATGCAGTCTAGATAACTTTAAATTTTAATTTTTTGTACAAAAATATGACTGCTTTAGGTTTATAGTATGTTAAGCAATTTTACTATGAAATGATAATTATAGTTAATACTTTTTGAATAATTTTAATTAATCTGAAAACTTGACTACTATTTTACTGTCAAATTTAATACTTTAATAACAATCTTAGTTTATACTGTAAATATTAATGGAAAGGATTATTTTGCATCCTTGAGAAGGCCCTGAGCATTCCTGGTGTTAAGCTGGATTTAGATATAGGGTAGTTGCTGTTAGCCAAGTCTCTGTTATCTGGGTACCGATTTCGGCTGGACTAAGTCTCTTTCTGTTATCTGGGTCCCGATCTGAGCTTGGCATGGGAATCGAGAAGCAGCCATGGGGACAGGAGACCTCCCTCACAAGGGGCGAGTGTTCAAGCCCCTGCATAGTTGGGGGGGTGAGGATCTGTGCCCCACCTCTGTTGACCCCCAAGTTCTCCCCTGAGGCCCCCTGCGACTGTGCCTGTCTTAGGTCGCCCCTCCCTGAGGGGTCTTACCCGTCATTGACTAACCAGCCATCCTCCGGGGCCAAGCAGGGTGATGTGAGGTTTAGTTCTGTCTCCTTGGTAGCGTATGCCCCTGTGGCCTCCATGCCCAGTAACTGCCTTTGGATCCCCTCGCCTGCTGGCGGGGCCCCGGCATTGATCATGGGGAACCCAGGTTTGCTCTCCAGAGAGGGCCCAGCTTATGCTATTGGGCAAGAGACAGATCCATGGTACCAGCCACCATGAGGCTTCAACCTCAGTATGAACAGAGAGCTTAGGTAACAGCTGTAGGCAATTGGAAGAGGGACCCCCTTGGCAAAAAGGTCAAGAGAGGTCAATATAGAATGCTTAAGTGCCTTCCCAGGCCCTCCACATAGTGGAAGGGATAAAGTCCTTTCATGTTCTTATTAAATTGCTGCCAAACAATTAGTTTGTAAGTTTGTTTGGAATAAATGTATAATATGCTGTTGTAAAATATTAAAAATTATTAATGAGCTTTTGTTATTTTAAATTATATCTTAAAATTCTACTGCTGTATTTTAAGAAATATTAAATAAGATAACTTGTTTTGCCCTTTCTTAGAGGCAAAAACAAAATATATATTTATTAATATTTATTTGATAAAGCTTTCTATGTGATTTCAAGTATATTAAATTGGCTTTATTAAAAAATCCTTTAAGAAGAGAGAATAAACTTTTGAAAACATTTCAGGGCCCATGAAATGTTCTAAAGTCATTCCTTGATTATAGTTTTGAAATCTGACTTGAAAGACTATTAAATATATATGTGTATATATAATTTAAAGATTATATACCTTTTATAATTATTAAGAGATATCAATTAAATTAAAACTGATCTTTGTATTTAAAATTTTTTGTTAGGATTATAGAATTTATCCTCTTTTTTCAATTAGCTAAATGTTGAAATTTTACTGTAATTATATGATTTCTCCCAATTTATTTAACCAGAACTTTAAACTTTTAGCTGGCAAGTTAAATATTTAGTATTTTTTAATCAGTAACATTTTTAAGAATAAACTTTAAAAATACATGACATAATCAATAGATTTAATTCTGTCCTTTAAATTTTTCTTGAGGGAAATTTAGATTAATATTTTAGCATTTAGTTATTTCAGAATATCTAATTCAATTTAGCTAACTCCTAAGCCTCGGGATGCCATTGACTGAAAACAGGTAACCATTAAAATGCAAATTAGTTACATTCTTTCTACTAAGGATGGGAAACTGAGAAGCAAGCCTCTCTTTAAAAGTTGTCACTGGCAGGAAATTTTTGGCCTACCTGCTCTGTTGGGGGAAGGGAGGCTAGCCCTTCCTCTATTAGAAATTGCTTTGGGAAGCCAGCCTTAAATAGAGGGGGTAGCCGTCTTTTACCTGGGCTACTTAGATTTTTATAATTAATATGTTTTAATAATTCTTGAGATTTAAATCCAATTTGTTATTTTAAGGCATATTCTTTAGCAAATTTTTGTAACAGAGACAATTTTACTGAATTTCCTTTTTGGCCTTGAAGTTAACTTTTTAATATCCTTTATTAGTATTTAAAAACTGTTCTTTATTATGGAAATGCCAATCGTGCAGCTAGAATCTAGCCAGCACCTTTTTTCCTTTGGGTCAAATTTTGCTATTTTTGTTAGGAAATAATCAGTCTTGGGTTTTATTTTGTATATTTGCAAAGAGATTTCAGCTTAGAACTCTATCTAAATGTCCAAAATCGGACAATGCGCGCCTTAGTTCCAAGCTAGTTTTCTCTTTACACGTGTACAGAAATCCCAGACGTATTTTTAAATTTCAGATCCTGTGGCATTTGCTGTAGCTGTATTGGAAATGCAAGGAAATTGTCATTTCTTCTCTATGTGGGAGGTTTTAAATCTAATGATATTTTGTTTATTTTAATAAGCAATGGCAGCACCCAGGGCAGATAGAATGTCTCATCTCTATGGATCCAAGGTCCAGCCCGGTACTTCCGGGGGTTGCTCGGAATAGCTCTTTGTATCTATTTTGCTCTCTGGGGTAGGCTGGGTGCTGTGCAGACTGCTGGCCTTGAGATGGCATAGGGACAGGAGGGTAAATAGACAATGCCCCTGTTATTTGCCGTGGCTGGGCTGGCCCCTTTTGGTAGTTTCCCGACTGGTGTTGAGGCAAAGAATTTCCCTGGATATCTGTCTTAGGTTTACACTCATTTGCCCAATGTTTTCCTTTTTTACATTTAGGGCATAGTCCAGGTTGTTTTGGACCTCTGCCATTTTCTTTATTAACCCCTTTATTAGAAGGACACTGTTTTGCTATGTGTCCTGTTCCTCCACAAGTGTAACACTTGTGTGTTTGACTTTTCCTTGTGCTGAATTGTTGCTGAAGAATTCCTTCAATGGTGGTTCCCTTTAATGCAGCTGCAATGGCAACTCCTTGTATATATGAGGGACCAATATCTGCGCAAATTCGGATATAATCTGAAAGAGTCCCCTGTCTTTGATAGGGCCGCAGTGCAGCTTGGCAGGCAGTGTTGGCGTTTTCATATGCCAACTGTTTAACTATTAACATGCCAGCCTCTCCATCCACCACTACTCGGCCAACAGCCTGTAATAGCCGAGAGACAAAATCCTGATTCTTTTCATCTGGCCCTTGAATAATTTTTGAGAGCTCCTCTGTTTTCTGACCAGAGGTGGGTAACTTTTTCCAGGCTCTAATCCCAGCTCCATTAATTTGTCCATAAGCTTCTTGGGGGTATTGAATTTGATTGTGGGTATCAGCATAGACTCCTTCACCTACCAGTGTTATGCCCAGATTCCAAGATCCCCAAATCACCACGCTGGGAGCCAGTTCGATGCAAAAGCAGAAGGTACTTTTATTGGGGGCGCCCACCCGACTCTGCTCCCGGCCGGCCCACCGACCAGAACAGAGTGCCCCCCCCGCGTGGGGAAAAAACCGGCTTTAATAGGGGGGTGGCGCGGGGGATTGTGGGCCTTGCCGATTGGCCAGGCGCAAGCCGGGTCCTGTTACACAGGATGTGGTCATATCTACGGCGCGCACTTCCCTTGATTGTCATTGGCTAGTTTAAAATCCCGGGCGTGGCCAGCAGAGGCCTGGGCCTCCGGGAAGAAGGCCGCACGTGGCCCAAACATGGAGGATACAAACAAGATGGAGAGGAGGGCACAGCCCTTGCCCTTTCAACCAGCATTTCATAAGAAATATTAATCTGGGCAGCTCGATTATGAGAAGCTTGTTCCTTATCCTTTTCATCATATTCTGATTTCCACAAGAGATAATCCCCTCCTGATAAACAAGCCTTGGCAATAGCTCTCCAATCATTAGGTGGGAGAGCCTCTGAGGCCATAGTTTCCAAGATGGTTAAAGTATAAGGGGAAGTAGGCCCATACTGAGCACAGGCTGTTTTTAACTCTTTTAAGGTTTTAAAAGGAAGCGGGTCATAAGCACGCTCACGCTGTCCCGTGTGAGGGTTCACCTGTTCCATAACAGGGAAGGCGTGAATGCCCAATTCCTCACCACACTTTCGTGCCTCCTGCAAAGCCATCTGGAGAGGGGAGAGTGGAACTGGTGCTGCACAAGGCAGCGGAGAGCGGCGGGAACGGCCCCCGCGGCTTCTCTTTTTCTTGCCAAGAAGCTTTAATTTTTCTAAAAAGCATTCCAACACATCCTCTATATCACTGCCCTCTTCAGTTCCAGCAGAAAAACATTTTTCCTCCTCTTTTGCCTGAACAATACCTGTATTATCATCATGACAAAGAGCAGCAGCTTCCTCAAAATCCTCCTCATCTTGAGGAGTTAAATTGTCTTTAAAAGTTACATTATTTCTTTTTAATATACTGTCTTTTTTAGACTCCTGTTTTGTGCTATCACACTGCTTCTCCTTTTTTTTCTGGCTTAAGAGACGGTTGATTATGGTCATGCCTGGGATCTAAATAATCCCGTATTAAATTTGATAAGGAAATGCAGACCTCCTGAATGAATTTTAAAAAATTTTCTACTTGCTTGTCATTAACCTTAGTTCCTTTACTATTGAGCATAAACTTTAACATTTGCCCATAAAGAGCATTTTCTCTAGATTCTAATTGCCCCATGCTTTACTCCCAATTACCAAAAAATTGCTCCTCCCTTACCTTAATGAGTGCACTCTTTATCTGGAGGAGTTCCTCACCGTCGTCTCTCCAAGCCCGACGGAGTTCCTCACCGTCTTTTTCCCAGTTCCTCAGTCCCTTAGCTCGGGCGCCAGATCTGTCAGGGCCAGCCTGACAGGGTTGAGCCGGGCTGAGGCAGGGAGGTGGGAATTGAGAAAAGAAAGAAAGACAGGAAAGCGGGATCGGGAGGACCCCAGTTCTCTTGATGAACTGAAGCAAGTTTATTAGCCGCACAATACTATTTATACATAACACACTGAATAGGAGGTCTATCAAGAGGAATGTATTCTTTGTTCCTCTTAATCTCTAAGCGAAGGACACAGCAGAAGGACAAGTTCTCAGTACAGTATATCTCAGTAAATAATTACAGACTTCTTGGTAAGCTATGAAAGGCTCTACAAATGTTGCTCTTATTCTACTGATAAACGCCATCCAAACAAGTCTGGGAAAACTGTGTGGGTAAGGATCCCAGCCTTGCTAGCCCCTACAGGTGCAAGGACCTTGCCAGCTTACATCTGGCCCCCAACAGTCACTCTGTTGCATAGTATCAGTTTCAAAGTCCAAAGCCCACTTGATGCCTCCTCTTTCTCTCTCCCTTATCTTGTAACATTCCTCTATCCTCTGTGAATGTTTTGTGAATATATGCCTTCCTCTTCTCTTATCCTGTGGCATTTCTCTAAACTCTGTACAAGTCAGATAAGCATTTTGGGATCTTCTGCCCTTCACATATGCATTCCTCTCCCATGGACCCTCTTTATTCCCTAACACTACCTGTCCTGTCTCTAAAATTCCTTTCAGTATCACCTTGCTTTCACCTTTCCAGATCTGAGTGCTAATTTTTAAAATTTACTTCATACACACTTATGCTACTTCTTGACTTTTAACCATTTAGTGTGTTTTTCCTTAGATCTTTTCTAACTACCTGCTCTATATAAAATAATTTGATGCAATGCTTTTTTCCTAAACTAAGCATTATCATTTCACTATCACTGTGATTTTATATATGGAAAATGATGTACGGTTTTGCTTCCAAAAATGTTTCATATGATGATCAAGATTATCTTATTTATTGGAACATAGTTGCGATTTAGAATAATGTCAGGAAACAGGATACAATGTCTTTAAACTCCTGTCATAGCAGGAGGAAGACATGTTCCTCTACCCTTCTAGATTCTTCCAGTTGACCCAATACTTAAATCAACATGAGACAGATTTACAAAATCAAATAACCACATTTAATTACATATGCACATGTGGGAACCCTACATACATGAGATTCAGAGACACTCCCCCCCACCCCCATACATGAAAGATTCAGGGGCACAAAGGTTAAATAAAGTTCTGAGCTAAGGATAAGATAAGGCACCTGAGGCTTCAGAAGGGAGGAGGATCATAGGCAGATTAATGAGAACAGTAGTTTTTCAGAAATTAGATGTTTTATCTGCCCTATAGATAGGTCATAATAAATTATTTCTAGTGAGAACTTTTATTATGGGCAAGGCCCCAAATTTAAATTCTTTAAGGGAGAGGTACTAGTAAATGTTTCTCATGAGCCCAAAGTGTCTTGATTGCCATTCAGCTTAAAATAATTCACCAAAGTAGCTCATCTTGGTAAGGCCTGTTCTGAACACCTTTGACATCATACATAAATGTGTGTATATGTAAAATGAAGATGATAATACTAGAGCTATTGGGATGTGTAAATAAATAAAAATAAATCATTTGGAATAATGACTGGCACATGATTACAGACTAAACCTTGGCTTTGATTATATACAAATCTCCCAGGTTCTTTTACAGTGAAAGACAATTAATTGTTGAATTACATTTTTATATCAATGATAAAT
>NW_005874524.1:0-15404 GCF_000147115.1 Myotis lucifugus
AAAGCAGTTAACTTCATGCCCTGACATTTACTATGGTGACTGCAGGGAAGTCCAACTCCTTCTGGCCCTTTCCTTCCTTTACTCTGTTATTCTTTGGAGTCATAAAGATTTCCTCTGTTCTCATTGTTAAGGCTGTGAACTGACGCAGTGGACTGACACAAAGGACACGGGAATGGCTCTTTCTAGCATGTACTTCCATGGGCCTTTGGCAAGTCTGGGAACTTCTTTCCTGGGCTGCGTCCACTGATGCAGGATTACCAGGCTGCACCTGTAGGGTCCTGCTGACCTACAGTAATTAACGGGAGGAGGCAAACAGGACAAGAAAGTGCCTTTCTCTTTCTTTTACTTTCTTTGTTTTTAAAAATAAGATTCTGAAAGGTAAACCTATAGGGAAATCCAAGTGATTAAAAAATACTTGGGGAGGTTTGGGGGAGGTAGAAGAGGGTATGGGGGGGATAAATGGGGATGGATAAAGACTTGACTTGGGGTGGTAAACACAATACAGTGTACAGATGATATGTTATAGAATTGTGCACCTAGAATCTGTAGAATTTTGTTAACCAGTGTTACCCCAATAAATTCAATTTTAAAAAGTATGTTTGATGCCCTCCTCCCAAAAATTCTTGGGCAGAGGACTCAAAAACTCTTCAGAGATGGATGCATTTGTTTGAAGGGAGTAAAGTACCATGCTACCATGCTTTTGTAAGTAGAATTATACTAAATCTCTCTCTTTCTCCCGCTCCCCTTTCTCTCCTTTTATTTAAGGGGATAATTGGACAAGTGACATTTCTATTACAGATAAAAATATTTTAATCATGTTCTGGAGACACTTGACAACTGGCCTATTATGGCTAGAAGGGAACTGCCATGGAAAATGAAATTCCACTCAGATTACTTGGACATTTGTGTGTTTCACAAGGAAGGCATATGCATAAGTATGGAAAGGGATTTGGAGCTAAGCGGATGGGAGCAGATATAAAAGCAGATGTGTTTGATGTCACTTTTTTCTTTCATTGGAGATATGACAGAATCCAAACTGGATTAGAAATCCTCTGTCCAAATACAATCACATTCCAGGAATCTGAGGGGAGAATAGAGCTGCTCCATGGCATCCTGCCAGTCAACACTATGATCAACAATACAACTCAGGAGTACCTACTACATATAAAAACATCTCAGGGTTGACCAGGTACTGAAGAGCAATTTAAAGTAGTCACTAAAAATGTGAGCTAGCCCTAGCTGGTTTGGCTAGTGGATAAAGCCTTGGGCTGTGAACTGAAAGGTGCTGGGTTTGATTCGGGTCAAAGACACATGCCTGGCTTGCAGGCTCGATCCCCAGTGCGGGCCTGGGGGAGGCAGCCAATCAATGATTCTCTCTCATCATTCATGTTTCTGTCTCTCTCTCTCACCCTTCTTCTCTGAAATCAATAAAAATATATTTAAAAATATTTGGGCTAAAGTCAGACATCTGAGATCAAAGCTCAATTCCACCACTTTGCTAGATGCATACCTTCAGACAAGTACTTAACCTCTTTTCCTCCATTTTCTCATAGGTTAGATCATTGTAATTATAAATCAGATAATCCTTAAGAATATGTACAATGGTGCCTGTCTAATAAGGTCTAATAAATGGGCACAATCATTATTGACTATATGGGGCACTCATTCTGTGCTAAGCCAATCACAATGCCAAGAAATATTATTCTCCTTTTTAACTTAAATGTATTATTTAAATTTTTTTTGTCAAATTCTTAGTATGTGCTAGGCACCAGTCTAACGTAGAGGAAAAAAAATAAAAATGACCGTTTCTTCCTTTAAGGATCAGGAAACATGGGTTGGACAATAAGACATGAATATATGTTCATGGAGTCACAAGCTACTCTATGATAAATTGCTAAACAAAATGTGTAAGTAATATGTGCTTAAAATTCAAATAAGAGAGAGATTGGTATGAGATATGGATGGAGCACTTATCAGGAAAACCTCAAGTTAGACCTTAATTGAGGAATACATCTGGCCTGGATGAAAGGGAAGAAAAGGACATCCCAAACCTAGGAATGAACTGAACAGGAAACAGCATTTGGGAAGGTCTCGCCTTTAACTGTCACAGAGTGGATCTTCTTGGGTGAAGCAGATAGATTTCTCTTGTTTAGATTTAGATCAGTAGAGGAGAGAATACGTTTGGTCTTATAAGTTAACTAGAGACCTGGTGCACAGGATTTGTGCACTGGTGGGGGGCATGGCCTGCGGGGATCAGACTGCTGTGGGAGCACTGCTCATCCCAGTTAGCCGAGTGGCGCGCCCACTGTGGGAGTGCACTGGCCACAAGGGGGCAGCTTCTTCATTGAGTGTCTTCCCCCTGGTAATCAGTGCGTGTCACAGAGACTGATTGCCTGATCGTTCTGGTGGTTTCGCCATTCGGTTGCTGGGACTGTCTAAGATTGTGGGGAGGTCCCAAACACCAAAATCATCACAGAGATTGACTTGGTTAGCAGATGGATGGATGACTTTCAACATTTTTCTCAGGCTCAGATTCTGTGGCTTGGCTGTGGAGGTCCTTCTGATGTCAGGACATTGGGCTACAAGAGGTGAATTCTTGATATTCCTCTGTCATTCACTCCATGGGTATGTCCCTCTCACTGTCTGGTGGGGCATACAAGGAACACACAACATGGGTAGTACAGGGGAAGTATTCTTTTTTCCAGTATCTCTCTCATTTAAATGGCTGTCAAGACTCAAGGAATTAATTTATGAAAGTGCCTTCTAAATTGTCATGGACAGTGCCAATGTAAGATTAAGGAAAGTAGAATAAATTTAATATTTTAAACTCACCATCAGTTCTGGGACTAAGACAATAGACAAAGCTTGACTTCACATTCCCATATACTTCCTTTCCATACCTGCCCACACATCACCACCTCTATTTGCACATGAACCCCCACTTCACTCTCCCTCTCTTTAGTGGTAAATATTATAAAAGTAACTGACATGTATATTTACCTCCCCTGCAACTTCTTGGTGCAGTAGGTATTACTGTTTCCTCATTTTCCAGATGAAGAAAGTGGTACTGAGATAAGGTACGTGAACAGTCCAAGGTCATACATTTTTAATGAGTAAAGTGAGGCCTTGAATCTCTGCCAGTTCTATTAGATGCCAAAATCTGACTAAGGTTTTTACTACAGGACATCTGTGGCCACAGCACAGAGGCCTTGCAGCTGGAGGCCTGTTGTCCACCTGCTACTCCTTGAGGCCGGGGTTTTTGGGGGTACTCAGGGTTCTCCACTGCACCTATCCTCCTTCCACTTGCTTTATTTATTCTATGCCTCCTAAATCCACTTCACCCCTTTTTTTCAGTCAACTCTGTATTTCTTTGAAAACTTACACAACCATGTCTTCCTGCCATTGACAGAAAAGACACAGTTATAAAATGGAACTTTCTAGAATGAATGGCCACATAGTGATGCAGTGGAAAGAGCAACCATGAGATGTTGCTGACTCAGCTACTCACTTGCTAAATTCTCTCAGGAAAAAAACAAAACAACATTCTCTCAGAAAAACAAAACAAAACAACATCTGCTTGAATGCTCAGTGCCTCAGTTTCTTCACCTATAATAAAAGATAAACTGCTCCCCTTCCCTACTCATGGGGGCTGCTATGAGAATGAAGTCAGATAATTCCTATGGGAAAATTTTTAAATTGCAAAGTAGCGAACAAAGGAAATCATTATTTGGCAGCCAGCTTTGCTGTAGAGAAGCAATCAAATGGACAGGAACTGAGTTCACATCCTAAGCGATGCCATGTGCTGTCAGAGTGAGTTTGCGCTTGTCACGGTCGCTGAGCTGTGACAGTATTACTGATGTCTCCCGTTTTCTCCCTTTTTGCCTCCACCCCCAGCCCATGCCACTCCATGCCTCCCCATGCTATTGTCTGTGTCCATGGGTTATGCATATATGCATGGATGCTCTTTGGTTAATCCCTTCCTGTCCCGGTTTAAGACGACTTGGTGGATAGATGACCATTCACTACATCTGATCATGTTGTTTTGATGGGAACATGAGCTAGGCAAGCTGTTCCTGTTGTCTAGAGGAGGGAGCATGGTGGCTTTGCCACCATCAACCCCTTTATCCTTGGGAGGGCAGATGCAGTGAGGGATGAGCTGGGCAGGCCAAGCTTTTGGAACAAGGTCAAGGACTTCCCTAACATCTGTGGCCCCACTTCCTTATTTTATGTGCCCAGGCTTACTCAGTGGCTATGTTCTAGAAACCTTGTGGCCAGCCAAAGGTAGGCTTGTCCCTGAAATCCGGATTCCAGAAATAATGCTAGTAAAAGCCATATCTTTCAAAAGACAGAAGCATCACACAAAAGGTAAAAGAAGCAAACTAGAAGGAATTTAGAATCAGGTCTAGAAGAGTACCAATCCCAGCTTCATTCTCCACTGTCTTTATATTTCTAGGCAAATGACATATTCTTTCTAAGTCTCAGATTTGGCCTTGCAGTCGATGTTGAAGGTTGACCTGGATCAACCCATGATTTTGTGCATTTGGGATTCTCAAAATAAATCCATTTTTCATCACCAGTCACAATTCAATGCAAAAAAGACTTTTTTTGTGTGCCGTTGAAGCAACATTTTACTGATGACTGTTTGGTTTTCCATTTGTCTTTCGTTCAGTTCATGTGGCACCGATTTTCCTTCCTTTAAAATCTTTCCCATTGCTTGTAAATGATCAGAAATTGTTTGTTGAGCAATGTTTAATCTTTCTGCAAGTTGTTTTTGAGTTTAACACACATCTTCATCCAATAATGCTTGTAATTGTTGGTCTTCAAACTTTTTCAGTTGACCTGGACGTTCTTTGTCTTTCACATAGAAATAATCACTTTTAAAGCGTTTAAACCAGCGTTCACAAGTATCTTGAGATGGAGCATGTTCACCATAAGCTTCCCAAAGTATTCAGCAACACTTTTCTTCAAAATAAAGTAATGAATTATAACTTCCCGCAAATGCTCTTTTTTTTTTTGGGCATGAAATTCGACATTTTTTAAGTGTAAAAATATCTATGATGTTAACACCTTCAGCAAATTTGACATATGAAGTTTTGAAGCTTGTTGTCAATATAACAAAATAGCATACATATCAAATCACATATATATCAACATATGTGTAACTCCATCTATTGAAAAAAATCTGCATTATTAACTGGTACACCTAGTAGAAGTGCTTCCTTGCCAGTTTGGCTCAGTGGATAGAGTGTCGGTCTATATAGCCTGAAGGGTTTCGGGTTTGGATCTGGTCAGGGGCATGTATCTTGGTTGCAGGCTCAATCCCCTGCCCTGGTTGAGGCTCATGTGGGAGGCAACCAATTAACCAATTGTTGTGTCTCTCTCAAATTGATCTCTCTCTCTCTCCCTCCCTCCCTTCTATTCTCTCTAAAAGTCAATGGAAAAATATCGTATCATTGGGTGAGGATTAACAACAACAATAACAACAAAGATATAAATGCTACAGAAACAGCTATGAGGAAAGGGAATGATCTGGAAAAACATTTCACACAAAAATATTTTTTTCCTTTCTAATTGAGTTTATAAATCTGCCAGTTTGTCTGTCAATTACTAATATTAGTGAATGCCAGTATTGTCTGAAGAACTGTACCAGAGGTCTTACTTGAATGGGCCTTGAAGGGTACGTACGAAATACATAAAGAGGGAGGAGAAATTGTGATTTTTTTCATATATTTTATTGGGTTTAAAAAAGAAAGAATCTTATTTATGATTTTTCCTTACCCGTGGCTTTACCTGCTTACTGATAACATCTACATCTGTCTTCACCCCCAGCTCCTGTGACCGTTTAAAGAAAGTAGCTCTCTCTCGATGTCCTAACACTATCTCAAATTCTACACATTGTGACACAGTTTGGAAGTATTATCTTTTCAGAAAAAATGGGCACTACGTATAGCTCCTATCCTGACTAAGGTTATCACTCTGTTAGGAGAGGCTGTCCTCATGGCCCCAGTGCCCTTGCCCATTCCTGCTGGGCGTGCCAAACCCCAAGGCCTAATTATCTTCTGACCCTGAGGATTTCTGTTGCTAGTCATGTAGGCAATTAATTAGTCAATCCTCAAACTGACCACAGTAACTCTTATTGTGTTGGTTGCTGTTTACCAACTTGTTTTTACTGCAGGAACCATTAAGTATTTACTCTCCCATATTTAGCCGTTCTTATGGCACATTTCCAGTCTTGCTTGATAACAATCTCAAATTATCACTGAGCTGTAAATATTGTCTCCAGGCAAAACTTGGCCTATGTGGTCAAAGCCCTGAAGCAATTTTATTTTTACTCCTTCTAAATAAAGCTGAATTGCTCAGGGTGTGTGGGTGGTGAACAGAAGAGTAGGATGAGAAGGAAGAGGAAGAGGAGGAGACGGGTGGGGGAGCTCTCAGCACAACCTTGAACATCTTTTAAAGACGGAATAGGAGAAAAAGTATGTCACCAGCTTCAAAGTATGAAAGGAAGTGAGAGAATAAAATAAGTAGAAAGATAAAATAGAGAGCCAGTGAAGGACAAGTCATAACTGAGTATTATACAGAGAAATATTAAAAGGAATAGGAGTGGGCTCAAATAAGAAGCCTGTGTAAGTATGTGTCTCTGTTTCCCTATTTTCTTTTTCACCAGCCATTATTCAGTTTATCAGCAAGCATTGAATGAGCATCTACTATTTGTTGGGCATATATGTCTTCACAAATGTATGTTTTGAGGTGTTTATATCATATCTCTCCAATTATATCCTTGGAGTAAATTTCTACAGTAGAATTATAGGATCAGAAGTTATAAAACATACGTTCTAATTAAAGTTTCAGCTAATTAATATATTTTATTTCTTCTCTTTACCATTTGCTAAGTCTATAGTTTCAATTTATGTGATGAGTTCATACACAGATATGTAAAAAGATGAAGTAACTAAAACCCATAAATATAAGGCTAACCTTTTATTTAATTTACCTTGTCAGATTATGAATTGCCTTGGTTAATTTACTTCCGACATTCATCTCTCTTTGTTAAATTAAAGAGATAATCCCAATTCTAATGGGGGCTGAAAAAAATAGTACTTGTCACAGTATTTGGACATAAAAAGCTTCTGAAAAAATAAAATATAACTTTGGCTACCTGTGCCTGAAACACATGTGACTGGTGACTCAAATTTTCAAGAGCTGCATGAATTTGAAATTTCTACTTGAGATAGTAATACAAAACTCATCAAGAACCAATGAATTCTTGGTAGAAGAAATTTTAATGTGTCAATACATGGACCAATTTTTTATTATGGTAAAATACACTAACACAAAGCCTATCATCTTAACCATTTTTTAAGTGTATAGTTCAGTGGTATTAAATACATTCAAAATGTTCTAACATTAGCATCTATCTCCAGAACTCTTTTTATTCAGTGAATCTTCAGCTTTATACTCATTAAACAATAACCACCATCCTCCCTTTCCCCTCAGAACCTATCTACATGATTTTCTACTTTCTGTTTGTATGATTTTGACTACTCTAAGTACCTCATGTAAATGGAAATCATACAAAGCTTGTCTTTTTTTGTGACTGGCTTATTTCCTTAGCTTAATGTCCTCAAGGTCTATCCATGTTATAGTGTGAGTAAGAATTCTCTTCCTTCTTTAAGGCTAAAAAATATTCCATTCTGTGTATATAACAAAAATTTTTTTAAAATATATTTTATTGATTTTTTACAGAGAGGAGGGGAGAGGGATAGAGAGTTAGAAACATCCATGAGAGAGAAACATGGATCAGCTGCCTCCTGCACACCCCCTACTGGGGATGTGCCCGCATCCAAGGTACATGTCCTTGACTGGAATCGAACCTGGGACTCTTCAGTCCACAGGCCAATGCTCTAGCCACTGAGCAAAACTGGTCAGGGCTATAACAAAATTTTTGATATCCATTTATTTACTGATGGACATTTGGGTTGCTTCCATAATCCTATAATTATTTTGAAGAGACAAAAATGATATGAGATAAAAATGTAAGTATTAAATAAAATGTATAGGTATAACAAATCAAAACGTTTTAATAAATCAAAATAAAAATAATAGAAAAGGGACTACAAAATAACTACTAAACTTTTCAAATGAATAAGAGAAGACAAAATGGCAAACATCAATAGAAAAATAAATATTTGAAAAAGTTGTAGAAAAAAATTTTAACACGGCATAATGAAGGAAAAAAAGAAGAAGGCAGCAGAAAGCAGGAAGAAGAGGGTGAGAAAAATGAGGAGAATAATAAAGCAAAATAATAAAGTAGAAATATAAATGCAATAGTAAATAGATAAATGTAAAATAATTACACTTGCATGTTCAAAAAATGTTTCAGATATTTTTAAATAATTATTTTATATAATAATAATAAAAGATGCACCTGCCAAAAATAGAGCAAGAGGAAATGAACCAAATAAATATTAAAATTCCAGTATGTGAATGATTTAAATATAAAATTTTCTCATATATAAGATATGCATTATGAAGTTGTATATTTTATGCTCAGATACACTCATTATCC
The DNA here is from genome assembly GCF_000147115.1 of Myotis lucifugus. Lineage (NCBI taxonomy): Eukaryota > Metazoa > Chordata > Mammalia > Chiroptera > Vespertilionidae > Myotis > Myotis lucifugus. The sequence goes on from NW_005874524.1 coordinate 8,570, forward strand.
CAGAGATCCTAATATTGAAATAAGTGTAGACATATGAACACACTTGTGTTCATGAATAGTCATATAATAATATCTTACCAGTAACACCCAATTTGTTCTCTCAAGGGAAAATGCATTCTGCACTCCAGGGATACTACAGAATGAAAAATCAAAATGGAAAAACAAATGAAAGAGATTAGTTGCATCAAGAATGTTGGGACAGATCCTTTTGTGACTTCTGAGTATCCTACCCAGCCTAAGAATTGTTACATAAGGAAACTCCTCAGGCCAGGGATGTGAGAGAGCAATGGTGCCCACACTGAGCCCCATCTCCACATTATGTAAAACAGTGCTATATACATGGACCATTGATGCTTCACTCAGTCACCTACTCAACCCTTAGTTTGTGCATCCTGGTCTTTAGCTGCGAAGGGTTATTTAGGTTTTGTTTTTCAGAGTGTGGCGATCAGAAGCAGCCTTTCTGCAGAAGTTTCAAGCAATGGAAATAGGGTAAATGGTTAATTCTAAATGGGACTAGAGAATTTGTCTAGTTTGATCTCCTTGTTTTACACAAAGGGGCAGCTCATATGTCAACCTCGCTCTTATTTAACCTCTCGCTCACTGAATCACATAGTTGACTTGTAGCCATGTGTGGCAAGATCCTGATTACAAGTTCAATGGTGAGCATGATGGTTCAAAGTTTAGAAAATAAACCCGCATTTAAACTCTACCTCCATGACTTGAAGTTTGTTTTGTGACTTTGGCCATTATCTCTATTTCAATTTTCAGATTTATAAATGGAGTCTCAAGAAGTTAAGATATTTGCACAGTTCCTAAGGTAATGATGGAATGTAGTTATGGCACTTGATAAATGAGGGATATTATCAGTATCATGATTATTATTTTATTAACATTACAACCATAGTATCAGTTGCTACTCTAGTTGGTTTAACATCTTGCAGTAATCTGAATTCAGTGGTTCCTTGTTGTCCCTTTTCACATACACACTGGAGAATGTTTTCACAGCCTAATTTCCATTTCTGAGTCCCATTCACTTCCTTTAGTGGCAACCTCATCTGCACCCTAGCACCAGCTCCTGAGCTGCTGTGCTCCTCCCGGGCTTATGAGTTTTGCTTGTTAGATGCTAAATTACTGCCATCAGAAAGTGACAAGTCTCAGTTTGCAACCTTTGCCACAATAAAGCTCACCCAATAAAAACAAAAGGAGCCATAGAGATGCAGGGTTTGGGGGGATCATAAAGACTATATATCCGTTTCCAGCAGCCTGTATTTATTCAAGTGGCAGTATTCCGTGAGTTAATGCTAAGAAAGTAGACAGCTCTAGTTAATAAGACCGAGTCTTTAGGAAAACAGAACTGTCACTATTGCCTGCCATGTAGAGCAGTAGATCTGTTACTTACAAATACTGGCTGCATTAGCAAAAACATCATTTATTCATATTGAGATGCTCCCCAGAGCTGCACTTTGGTTAATAAAGATAAACCCTGATGCTGATTGTCAAATGTTATCTTTCTATACTGGGAACCCTTCCAACAGCAACCTGGGCACTGGTTCCCTGAGATGATTTCCTAAGTGTGAGATCTCCAAGTGTATTTCAGAATCAGGGTGCATTTCTGAAGAGAACCTAAGGTCTGCACCCACATGGTTTGATAAAATGTGGAACCAAAGGAATTAAAAATCTGGAACCAAAGGAATTAAAAATCACTGAGAATCTCAGGCCCAGAGCAAACTTAAATGTTTTCATTGATTAAAAAATAGGCAGCCTTGCCCTAACCGATTTGGCTTAGTGGATAGAGCATTGGCCTGCAGACTGAAGGGTCCCAGGTTTGATTCCGGTCAAGGGCATGTACCTTGGTTGCAGGCACATCCCCAGTGGGGGGTGTGCAGGAGGCAGCTGATCGATGTTTCTCTCTCTCATCGATGTTTCTAACTCTCTATCCCTCTCCCTTCCTCTCTGTAAAAAATCAATAAAATATATTTTAAAAAAATAGGCAGCCTCCAATCTCCCTTTTGCTCTCTTCACAGCCAAACTTCCTAATTTCCTCCACTTCCACTCCTCTCCCTCACTCCCCAGTTTTCACTGAAGTCAAGAATGGGCCCCATGTCACTAAACCAAATGAATAGTTTGTGTCTTCCTCTACTTGATCTATTAGAAGTATTGGACATTTTCAATACATCTGTGCTTCTTTAGAAACTGTAGCCAACACAAATGAAAAGCTATAAGACATTTGCAATATGTACCACATGAAGAGTCAACATCCTTAAATATAAACAACTCTTAATATGAGTGAAAAATATAAAAAATATGATAGAAAAGTGGGCAAAAGGCTAAAAGGCTTCGATAGATAATCCACAGAAAGGATATAAATATATAAAAAGACATTTTATTTCCCCCATAATGGGAAAAACAGAAAATACAACTACTTTGGGTAACTAGTTCTCATGTATCAAAGTGTCAAAAAGTAAAAAGTGTGACAACATGCTCTGTTGGTGCAGATGTAGAGAAACAGTACCCTGACACGCATATGATGCTGTCTGGAATACACTTTGGTGATAAAGTTATGGAGAATTTGTTTTCAGTATTCAACACAACTGCATGTATGTTCACATTGTGTCCCAGCAATCCAATATCTAGAAATTTACCTTGAAGATACATCGCCAAAAGTAAATGATGTATATGGGGTATTCATTACAGACTTGGTTACAAATGCAAAATATTGGAAACAAGCTACATGTTCATACATAGAGGAGAGGTGCAAGAACTGTGATGTATTCACATAATGGAATACAGTGCAGTCAGAATAACAGAAGTGGGTTGAGAAAGATCTCTATGATAATCAATTAAGTGAAAAATGCACAAGATTACACAAAGTGTGCTATTCTTTGTGTAAAAAAGGTGGGGAAATGGGAAAATATATCTGTATTTTTAATAGTGCATATGGAACACAGGAAGAATAAACTAGAGGTTATTAGGAATGGTTACTTGGGTGACCATTTCTAATAACCTCTAGTTTATTAGACATGAGTGAGAAAGATAGAAAATATGGAAGTATAGAATGGGTAGTGATGATTCTCTGAAGAGCATTTTGAACAATCTAACTTTTACATTCATGTTATAAAATGTATGAGGTGAATACCAAAGCAGAATACAAATAGAACCGCATTTTATAAACCATATTTGGGGAAATAATGTAATCACACTGGAGGGAGAGAGCAATAGTACTTAGATTATATGCCTCAGGCTAAATACAAAATTAATTCTAAAAATAAGTTGGACTCTGGTTATTAGGTTTCTTTCTTATAAAGTGAGAGGTTAACAATTCTGAAAACTACTTTCTGTGTATTCTAGTTCTAAGCAAGTAAGTAACAATATTGTAAAAAAAAAGCTAGATTTCTCATTGTCATAAAAAGAAGTTATAAATAATTAAAGGGAAAGACATTATAAACTATCTAGTATTGGCATCAATGTGAACTTATGATTTTAATATTTATAGGCAAAGAAATAGTTACAAATGTTTTTAGTTATATATATATATATATATATATATATATATATATATATCTGTGTGTGTATATATATGTATATATATATTTATCTTTGATCAAAGTTTTCTCTCTGTCCCACTATTTCTAGATGGCCTAGCAAACATTTCTTTCCTGAACATATATTCTTTCCATCTTCCTGTGAATTGCTTTACTTCCCTTTGAAGTCCCAGGCTCCTACCTCCTCCTTAGTCCAGAATGACATATATACCTCATTTTGCCTTCCTTTCTTTGGAATCCGTCATGCTTCTGTGAATCCCTCACATGTATGGGTCAGAACTTGATTTTTTCCTGTCAGTTTGCCTCATTTCAACTGAATTATTTGACCAGCCATAAGAACAAAGAAGGGAAGTTGAGGGGGGGGGGGTGTTAAAATCTTCCTGAGTGATTTTGAGGAGCAGTCAGGTATGTGCAGCAGTACCACATTCACCCTACTTTTTCATGTGAGCACCCCCACTATTTGTTTGCCTTGCTTCTCCTTGAGTGTTTTCAGTGACAAGGAACTCCCTGTCTGGTGCAGCAGACTTGTTTACATGTGATAGGTTTGAGAAGTGCTGCCTGTAACAAAACAAAAGCTGTCATCAGATGCTAATTGTGACCCTTGGAGAGGTAAAGAACAGATTTCACTATTTTCCTCATTAAAAAACTCTACAGTTATTTAAAGATTCATCTCTGTGAGTCTTCTCTCCCAAATGGCTGTGCATCCTGACAAAGCCCATGACCCAGAATCCCACCTTTGTGTTTATTCAGTTTTGCTAAATACCCTCCCACTACTGGAGTTGTAGTTGGTACATTCTTGTCTTCTCTGATAACTGCCCCCTTTGAAATATCTTTAAATGTCTTATTCCAATTACTTTTTTCCTCTAACAAGTAGAAAATATGGTCTTTCTGGAAGCTTTTGCAAAAGGAATCTCAATTTTTTAAAATCTATGTGAGGTTTATATCCTCAGTTGTAATGCAAATTGCTCAAGATCAAGGGTATGATTTTTCATATAGACTCAAAGATTTAGAATGGGATAGAGTTAAGGCATTAAGAAAACATAGCACGTGACTTTCTTATCTCAGCTCTGTTTTAGAGATAAGACATCAGGAGATCCTGTAGGCTAAGTGATTTCCTCTTGTCTTCTAGTACAGAAGCTACTTCTGTTAATAAGACTATATTTGTATAATTTGCAAAACTCAGACTAGCATTCTACAGGTATTTATTTTTATCATTGCTTTTGTTTAGCTAATATGTTAGAGCCTAAATTTTCACATACTACTCTGGAAAAGACATTGAGAGATACTGCAACTGCACACCAGCCTCCCCACCTAGTAACAGTGGGCTGGGGGTAAAGGTTGCATACTCATTAGAACAGATTTTACAGGCTCCACATTACTTCTCTGGACTTTGTATGCATTTACTTTTACCTTTCTCCCTTGAATGCCATTTAAAAAAACAAACTAGTGGTTAATCTTATGCAATACCATATATATATATATATATATATATATATATATATATATATATATATATGTATATATGTATATGTATGTATATGTATGTATATGTATGTATATGTGTATATATGTATATGTATGTATATGTATATATATGTATATGTATGTATATGTATATATATATATATGTATATATGCGCATATATTATAATTGTGGATAGATTAAGTTATCTGAGATCCCTAACACTGGAAATAGTACACTTTGGGATAGTTTTCAAACTCAGCCTGCCTGCTTCAAATCCCTATTTTACCACTTACGAACTCTGCAACATTAGGCAGATCATTGAATCTTCTGTAACACCATTTCTTTAGCTGCAACGTGGACAATGTAACATTATTGTGAAACTCAAATGAGAAAATAAATGAAAACTTTTAGCAAAGGGTTTAATGAAGTTAGCTTTCATTAGTTTGTACAGATGAGGAACCAGAACCTGTGTTTTTTGGGACCAAAATGGGGCCACGTTTATGGTGCCATTCTTCCATGTCCCCATCGCTCAAGTGTCTTCCCAGTCCACAGTTTCTGGCGCTGAAAACCTCCCTGGGACTGTTGGGGAAACCAGGTGAAGCACTGAAACATCTCAACATCTTGCCGGATAAATATGCAGAAGGCTCTACCTGGGAGATGACAATTGATCGTATGAAAAGATGGCTTTGCAAATCACATTGGATTCTTTTATGAACAGTTAGCAACCATTGATAAGGAACCAAAATAGAGAAAATCAAATTACATGATTTGTTAAGTAAACGATACACTGGGATTCCAGCTGATGCTTTTTGTGAATCCTAAGAGTCTTGCACAACTGACTGGATGCTCAAACCTACCGCTTTCCTTTGTGGAGTCATCAATCTAGAACTTGCACTTGTGAGAGAAACCTGAGCTCCCCAGCACCTCCGGGCCCAAAGGCAGCTGGGTGTCTTCAAACTGCACGTTCTCAACAGGACTCGCTTCTATTTCCAGTCTTAACTTTCTCTCAATGCTTAGACTTTTTGGAATTGTGTGGAGAGCAGAGATGTTCTCATTTTTTATTTTTATTTTTTTTTTTTTTATTTTTTTTTTTTAAGCTTTTTTTTTTTTTTTTTTTTTTTTTAATTTTTTTTTATTGCTTAAATTATTACAAAGAGTATTACATATGTCTCCTTTTTTTTCCCCCCGCCCTTGACAATCCCCTGGCTTCCCCTACCCCCCAGTGTCTTATGTCCATTGGTTATGCTTATATGCATGCATACAAGTCCTTTGGTTGATCTCTTACCCCCCCCCCCTCCAGCCCCCCCACCCTCCCCGGCCTTCCTGCTGTAGTTAAACAGTCTGTTTGAGGCAACTCTGCCTCTGTATCTATTATTGTTCAAGAGTTTATAATGGTCTCTATTATCCATGAATGAGTGAGATCATGTGGCATTTTTCCTTCATTGCCTGGCTTATTTCACTTAGCATAATGCTCTCCAGTTCCATCCATGCTGTTGCAAATGGTAAGAGTTCCTTCTTTTTTACAGCAGCATAGTATTCCATCGTGTAGATGTACCACAGTTTTCTAATCCATTCATCTACTGATGGGCACTTAGGCTGTTTCCAGATCTTAGCTATGGTGAATTGTGCTGCTATGAACATCTGGGTGCATATATCCTTTCTGATTGGTGTTTCTGGTTTCTTGGGATATATTCCTAGAAGTGGGATCACAGGGTCAAATGGGAGTTCCATTTCCAATTTTTTGAGGAACCTCCATATTGCCTTCCATAGTGGTTGCACCAGTCTGCATTCCCACCAGCAGTGCACAAGTGTTCCTTTTTCTCCACAT
>NW_005874525.1:0-5843 GCF_000147115.1 Myotis lucifugus
GTTGAGGGGCTTAGCATATCATTAGCATATTACGCTTTGATTGGTTGAACAGACGGCTGGATGACCAGATACTTAGCATTTTAGACTTTTATTATCCTATATAATAGTTAATATGCAAATGGTTGTCACGCCCTCACATCGTCATGCCCTCACACCATCACGCCGTAACTGCTCAGATACTCAACACTGGGGAGAGAGGAATGGGGACCAGCCAGGCACAAATGAGCTGTGAGAGAGGAATGGGAACCAGCCAGGCTGCGGCCCGGGAGAGGGACAAGCCACCTGCCCCATAGTTCTGGGCACCAGCGGCTGGGGCTGCGGCCTGGAAGAGGTACAAGCCACCTGCCCTGCAGTCCCTGCAGTCTCAGGCACCAGCACCTACACCTGCACCCAAGGAGAGGGACAAGCCACCCACCCTGCGGTCCCAGGCACCAGTGCCTGTGCCTGCGGCCTGGGAGAGGGACAAGCTGCCTGCCCCATGGTCCCAGGCGCCTGCGACTGCGGTCCAGGCAAAGCCGCCTACCCACGGTACCCTGCGGTTGCAGCCGGTCCAGGTGAAGCCAGCCCGGGTCCTGGGTGCCTGTGGCTGGCCAGAGGGAGGGAAGCCCAGGTCCCAGGTGCCTGCGACTGGCCGGAGGAGGGAATCCTGGGTCCTGGGTGTGGGGCGAGGCAGAGGTGGTTAGGAGTGATCAGGCCAGCAAGGGAGCAGTTAGATCAAGCTGGTAGGAAAGCAGTTAGGGGTGATCAGGCAGGCAGAGGTGGTTAGAGGCGATCAGGAAGAGGGGTTAGGGTCAATCAGGCAGGCAGGCAGGCGAGCGGTTAGGAGCCAGTGGTCCCGGATTTCGAGAGGCAGTCGGACATCCCCCGAGGGGTCCCGGATTGGAGAGGGTGCAGGCCGGGCGGAGGGACCCCCTCCCCCATGCACGGATTTCATGCACCGGGCCTCTAGTATAGGATAAGGGAGAACCACATAATTTCATGTCATTGTTGTGCAGATTAGGTTAGCTAATATATAATCAGTCCTTGGCATATAGCAGGTAAATTCAAAGAACTTAGCATGATGAGGGTGATGACAGTGGTTTTGGTTGTCTCACATTTTCTCCTAGGGAGCTATTCTGCATTCCTTTGCACCGTGACCTCTGCCTTGGGAGGCTGAAGTCTATAGGGAATGTGTCAGTGTTCTCCCTTGCCTTCTTATGCCCTATTGACTTTGGCCAATTGGGAGCACCATCAGTAGATTGGAATAAGAAGGAAAAGTGAAGTCTAGCTACTTATCACTTTGGGTGTCTCCTGGGAAGTTCAGGGTCATAACAGCTCTTCAGTTACTAGCTTCAAACATGTTGCATTAGTCCATGCATTTCCTCTACACCAGAAGCACTTTGAAAAGAGCTCCTTTATTAAAATTTCCTCAAAATACCCAACTTGAATGCTACCTCTGTTTCCTGCCAGGACTTTGACTGATGCTATTATAAATTATGATGATAATTGCTTTGTTATTATTAATTGTTATGTTGATTGTTATTTTTAATGCTACAATAATTTCTGTTAAGGCAAAAATCATGTATTGTACCCCTCTTTTCCTCGAAGTCCATTATATCTGAATATAATGCAGATATAAAATCAAAACATTGGATTCTTCTGTTTTAATTTTATTTCTATTAATATTAGTTAAATCATCTAGGTCAATGATGGCGAATCTTTTGAGCTCGGCATGTCAGCATTTTGAAAAAACCCTAACTTAACTCTGGTGCCGTGTCACATATAGAAATTTTTTGATATTTTCAACCATAGTAAAACAAAGATTTATATTTTTGATATTTATTTTATATATTTAAATGCCATTTAACAAAGAAAAATCAACCAAAAAAATGAGTTCGCGTGTCATAGGTTCGCCATCACTGTTCTAGGTCATTTCATAAGAAGCTCTACACATTACTAAATGATAACAAGCACATTAAGACAGAAACATCAATGGTAAGCTAGCACAAGTATAACATCATTTTAATATTGGGATTTGTAATGTTCTCTCAGAATCTATATATATAAAAGCCTAAGCGACCATCTAACCGGTAGCTATGACACACAATGACCACCAGGTGGCAGACTCTCTGACTAGTAGCTATGACCCACACTGACCACCAGGGGGAAGACGCTCAACGCAGGAGCTGCTGAGCTATGGTGACTTGGAAGCTGCAGTTCTAGGCTGATGCACCCAGAACCAGAGAGAAGGGAGCCCGATTCTGGAGTGCATCACCTGAGAACTGCCCTCTTGCAATCCTGGACCCTTCAGGGGATGTCAAAGAGCCAGTTTCGGCCCAATTCCTACAGCCCAGGCCACGGGACCCCACAGTGCACGAATCTGTGCACCAGGCCTCTCAGAATAGTAATTTTTAAGCGAATGTCTCGTTTCATTCTCTTCCAGAATTTTAAAATCTTGAAAAAAATTCCATTAAGCGTAACAAATCCTTAACATGAAATTTAAATAGTTGATAAGCTTCTCATATTGCAATTGTTAGCTTAGGGTTCTCAAGAGATTTGGCTCTGAAATCAGATACAATCACTTTTCTGCCAAAGAAAATTACACCAATTTAATGAAACTGTCACACACTGGACCAAGCAATATACACATAAAATAGATCAGTTCTCAAAGATTGGACTTCAAACTTCATGGCTTTTTATTCCAACAGAATAGCAAAAGATGCTCAAGCCTGGGCATCTTTTTAGTGTAGGGAGCAATTTCTTCTCAATTGTGAAAGGTCCTTTGGGATCTAAAGTATTAGGCCTATGAATTTTATGTGATCATATCATTTATCACTCTAACTGGATCACTTTGAGAATATCAGGAAGGGTTATTAATAATTACATGAGGCAACAGGTATAAACTGGGACTATGTGGAGCAAACTATGAGGTTCACTCTATTAAGTTCATCTGAATTGAATAAAATAGTTAGTAGTTTTGTTGTTGTTAGATTTACAGGTTCTTTCTTCTAGTTCTGTACTAGTGACAGTCCTTGGAATGTCTCACCTTAGCGTACTTTCCACAATTTTTAAAAACATATATATTTTATTGTTTTTTTTACAGAGAGGAAGGGAGAAGGATAGAGAGTTAGAAACATCGATGAGAGAAAAACATCGATCAGCTGCCTCCTGCACATCCCCTACTGGGCATGTGCCCACAACCAAGGTACATGCCCTTGACTGGAATCAAACCTGGGACCCTTCAGTCTGCAGGCCGATGCTCTGTCCACTGAGCCAAACTGGTTAGGGCTCCACAATTTTTTAACAGATATGTGTGTGTGTGTGTGTGTGTGTGTGTGTGTGTGTTTGCTTGTTTTTTAGAGATTTAAGATTAGCCCCTGGGTATGCTTAACAATATTCTTGGCACTTTCATTACTCTACTTCTCTTCTCAGTAGGCATTAACTAAAAGCAAGCAAACAAAAACCACATATCTGTCGGGGTACCTACATCTATCAGTATTTTTTCTTTGTGATTATAAATTAAATATTTTCCAAAATGTCTGCATTCCAAATAAGGCACCCCGCAGACAGTTTTGAATGTTGGTAAAACTTCTGTGGAAGGTATTTCTTATTTTAGTCCAAATCTCTCAGAAAATACCAAAGTCAATAGCGTAATATGGAGAGTGTTCTTTCAAATGAATAAATGTAGCTGATTAAAACATTTTTAAATTTAAAACTCATCTGTAAAGGAAACATAGATGACAAAAATGTCATGTACAGAATTTTCTGCCTGCAGCAAAGTGAACTGGCTGAGGTAACAACCTCCAATATGACAGTCTGTAATGCAAATAAATATGGAATCATAACACTGAAAACTCTATTAGTACTGCTGATATAAAGTGAATTAAATATAATAACCTTGTAAATACTCATATTTCAATCAAGACATGAGCATTTTTATGTCATTTCATGGTTCTACTTTGAAGCAACAAATCATTATCTATGTACTGCTTTGCCATGATTAAAGTTTAAATGGATGAACTAAATTCCACTGAGCTTTGTAAAACCTTTAAAACTGAATATTGAATAACAGCTCTGAGCAGTTTATAAATAAAAACATTCAAATTCAAAGCTCTTTCACAATAGCTTAAGGCCAGGATTTTGATATATAAAGAACAGTACAATCTATATAAGTAACTGGAGTTATCAAACATCTTTTATTAAGCCTTCATGAATTGAAAGATGTGTCTTTTTCTTCTTTTTTTTTTTAGTTAATACAGAAAAACTTTTGGCATTCTGTAAAGCAAAATAGTGTTCAAGTTAAAACCACAACTTAGAACTTTCTAGCATGACTAAAACTCACGGTGCAAACTTCAGAAACATACCTGACATACGTCACTCATCCAAACCATTATTACCATTGGAACTACGTTACATAAATGAATGAGTCAGGTTAACAAAAAGATGTGGGATGTCCTGAGAGCACACCTGTTGTTGGAGCTGAATCCTATGTATGTAATACATAGACAAACCTTTTTATAATAGATCGATTAATCTTCCATGCCTTAGTTGCTACTCTAATGGAGAGAAAGGAGTTCTGGTTTGAATAATTAAGAAATGTCAGCAGTAGAGTAAAAAAATCAAAGTATTTTCTAAATGCCCTATTATTAATTCATTCATACTTCCATTTATTGATTTATCTACTCAACAGATATTCGTTGTACCCCTTAGATGCAGAAATTTACACTAAATAATGTAGAAACTCAATTAAACTGAAACAAAAATTCCAGAACTTGCCCATGGTAGACAGAAGAATTAGCACCAAAGAAGTCTACTTGCTAATCCCAGTAACCTGTGAATATTTTACACAGCAAAGGGACTTTGCAGATAGGGTAAATTAAAGTCTATGGGGTAGAATTATCCTGGATTATCCAGTTGGTCCCAGTGAAATCACAAGGATCTTTATGAATGAAAAACATTTGAGTCAGAAAGAGGAATTTGCAACTATTACTCAGGTGGCGCTGAAGATACAGGAAAAGGCCAGAGGTAAGAAATGCAAGTGGCCTCTTGAAGGTGGGAGAGGCAGCTTCTTCCCTGGTTCCCCAGAAGGAATGCAGCCTTGCCCACATGATGACGTCAGTGTGCTAAGGCCCCTTTTGAACTTCTGGCCTTCAGAAATATTACATTAACTTAATAATAATTTATATTATTTAACAAATAACTAATTTATGTTGTTTTTAAGCCAAGTAGCCTATAGCAGTTTGTTACAGCAGCAATAGAAAACTAATGCACTAATTTGAAGGCATTTGTAGGCTGTGAACTACAGGCTAACTATACAAGTTAACCAAAAAAGTTAATATCTCTTTGAGAGATAAAAGACCTGAAAAATGATAATAAATACTAACAATTGGTAACATTTATTGAGCACTTATTATATACCAGGAACATTAATCTAGTTTTCACAGCAACTCTTAATGTAAATATATCTGTCACCATTTCTGAGGTGGAAATATTTTTTTAATATATCATTATTGATTTCAGAGCGGAATGGAGGAGAGAAAGATAGAATTATCAGTGATGAGAGAGAATCATTGATCAGCTACCTCCTGCATGCCTCCCCCCCCACCCCCCCGCCACTGGTTCTTGAGCCCACAACCCGGGCATGTGCCCTGACTGGGAATCGAACTGTGACCTCCTGGTTCATAGGTCAATGCTCAACACTGAGCCACGTTGGCTGGGCAATAAAATATAACTGTTTAAAAAGATTCTCTTGATAACAAGTTAAATCTTGTAGATAGGTTGCAGGGAATAAATATTAAAAGGGAAAAAAAGTTTGGAGATCACTTTTCCTAAATCCCTGGTTATTTCAAAGGAAACATTTCAGA
>NW_005874525.1:5943-8393 GCF_000147115.1 Myotis lucifugus
GGGGGGGGGGATATTTTCAGTTAAGTAGGGCCTGAGTATGTTCATTTGCAGAAGGAAACCATTAATAAAAAGACTAATGAGATTCATTTAGCTCTAAGAGAGCGACACAGGAAAAAGCAGAAAAGAATATTGAAATAACCTATAAAAAGTGAAGAAGTAGCAGGGGGGAAAAGGAGATAAGAAAGACATCTTTGTAGAAATGAAAATGAAAGTGCCTCAGGTGAGATTAACTTGCTGTGAGAAGCCAAAGACTCAGGGCTACACAATGATTCGGCAGGAAGCTGTACTGGAATGGGAAGATCTTTACCTTTAGTCACAGTGTAACTACAAACTGGGTAAGTCTCTCTAACTTCTTAATCTTAGGTTTCATATTATTTTTGTGGAAAGTGGTTTGTAGAGGATGAAACTCGTAAAGAAGATAAAAGGATATAGTCTACACACAAAAAGGTCACATAGTTTTCATTGCCTTGTCAAAGAATGTTTTACCTTTAAGACCTCTGATCTCTCTCCAATATACATGACCTTAAGCATTTCCTTTGTCCATGGATATTTGCAGTATGGATTCTGCTTGGAGTTTCAGGGAGCTTGAGAGTCTCTGTTTGTTTCTCAAACTGCTCACTCTCCCACCCTGTTCTCTGTGCTCTTGGAAGGCTGATATTTGTGGGTTTCATCAGTGGCTTCCCTTGCCTTTTGTCTTTCTCTCTCTTTTTTCTTTTTAATTGAAATTATTGGAGTGATATTGGTTTGCAGACTGTACAGGTTTCAAATGTCAACTCAACAAAACATCATCTGCACACTGCATCGTGCGTCCATCACCCCAAGCAAAGTCTCTTTCCATCCCCATTTTCCCCCCATTTGCCCACCCCCCCATTTGCCCATCTAGCTCCCATCCTCCTTCTCTCTGGCTATGACCACACTGTTGTTTGTGTCCATGTATTAGGTATATATTTTTTGGTTAATCCTTTCCCCTTCTTTCATCCACTCCCCCAAAAACCCCTTCCCTCCGACAGCTGTCAGTCTGTTCCATGTATCCATGCCTCTGTTTCTATTTTGTTTGTCAGTTTATTTTGTTCATTAGATTCCACATACAAGGGAGATCAGATGGCATGTCTTTCTCTGACTGGCTGAAATAAGTCACTTACTAGGAAGAGAAACAATTCAATTAAAAAATGGGCAAGGGGCCTGAGTTCTTCAATGAGGACATACAGATGGCCTACAGACATGTAAAAAAAAAAAAAGCTCAACATCACTGATCATCAGAGAGATGAAATTAAAACCAATGAGATATCACCTCACATCTGCCAGAATGGCTACCATCAATAAATCAACAAACAAATGCTGGCAAGGATGTGGAGATAAGGGAACCCTTGCACACTGTTGCTGGGGATGCAGACTGGTGCTGCCACTGTGGAGAACAATATGGAGTTTCCTCAAAAATTTAAAAATGCAACTGCCTTTTGACTAGTGATACACTTTTGGGAATATACTGGAAGAAACCCAAAATACTAATTCAAAAGAATATATGCACCCTCATTGCAGCATTATTTACAATTGCCAAGATCTGGAAACAGTCCAAGTGCCCATTAGTAGATGAATGAATAAAAAAGCTGGGTATGGTAAATTTACTCAGCAGAATACTACTTGGCCATAAAAAAAAGAAAATCTTACCCCTTGTGTCATCAGCATGGATGGCCTTCTGTCTTTTAATATGAGTCTACAAAATTAACTCTTCAGTGTAGGAAAGAGAATGGTCAGAGCCACAGGTTGATTGCTTCCCTCTACCAAGGACCCGACTTCTGCAGAATATTCTCTCTATATTCCGATCACTGCTCTTTCACGTATCTCCTTCAGGCCTTGTTGTGATAATAGCTCCACCACACTGTTGCTTGGAAGTGTGTGCTTCACTATCTTACTGGTTTCCCTTAACTCTGCCAACAACTTTATAAATAATTGTGTTTTCTCTTAATTGAATTTATTTCAATTAACCCTGTAATGTGTGTAATCTGTTTCCTCCAAGTAGCATGACTGATGCAATTGGTGAATACATGTGTGTGCACACAGCAGAGCAGGTCTACATTTAGGCAGGTTCCCATTTATTAGCTATATTATAAGATTATATCCCTTATTAGTCCATACTGATTTCTCTTTCTCTAACACTGGAAGTGTGTTCTGGACAGTTCAGTTACTTTGATACAATTCTTTAGGTGTCTTTAGCTTGGGTGAGTTCATCTAGCCTACCATGCTATTTATTTATCTTCTTAATAAAGATGATAAAACAGAGGCAGATAAATAGAGATTATTTTGCAAGGTCTTATTATTGTCTGTATCACCTTGAAAAAGTTATTTCTTACCTATAAACTGTGGATAATTATTTCACCTAATTAATAGCTTCAATGACTAAATTAAATAGGTAACATATGGGAAGTGGTTTAAACTATACATAGTACAGG
>NW_005874525.1:8560-15671 GCF_000147115.1 Myotis lucifugus
CAGTACATAGTATAGGAATATTAGCTGTTGTCTTTTCTTCCTCTTTTTGTCATTATTATTGTTATTATTATCATCATCATTCCAGTGGGATCAGCCATCCCACAAAAGATGTGAGTTCCTTAAGGTCCAGACAACTTCCAGCGAAATGCACAGAAAACAGCGTAGACATAACACCCCTCCATTCTATGATTCCATCAAGGCTAATTTCATTATTCTCCATATTCCTGTTTACCTCATTCAATAGTATAAACCCTAGCTTACTAATATATGCATTATCACCCAGAATACTATTTCTATATCACACTTCATATCTCACAACCCCACTAAATTTCCTTTTCTCTTTTGTCTCGAAAGCTCTTCATTTTACCTCCTGAAACTCAGTTGTTCATCAGCAAATGCTGAAAATTCTTCAAATGTGTCATGCCACCCAGTTCTTCTTCAAAAGCTACATTGATTGAGGGCACCCCATTGACCTCACTACATTATCAAATCTATCCCTCTTCCTTCTTGTCATATTTATCTTTACCCAACCTAGAGTTCATAACTTATATGAAGTTCAATATAACTTATATGCAAGCACCCTCTATCAGTCAAAGATCTCAGAAGAACAGAACCAATAAGATGTATGAATTTGCTAACAAGATGAATTGATTGTTGCATCTGGCAAGTCTGATATCTGTAGGACAGGCCGAAAGGCTAGAAATTCTGTTACAGTCTTTTTTTTTAAGTTATAGGCCAATATATATATTTTTTAAATTTTGTTAATTTCATAGAGGAAGGAAGAGGGAGAAAGAAATGGAACCATCAATGATGAGAGAGAATTATTGATTGACTGCCTCCTGCACACCCCCCACTGGGGATGAGCCTGCAACCCAGCATGTGCTCTTGACTGGAATCGAGCCTGGAACCCTTTAGTCTACAGGTTGACGCTCTATCCACTGAGCCAAAACGGCTAGGGCTGTTACAGTCTTAAGGTACAATTCCTTCTTCTCTAGGAAAGCTTCGTTTTTCCTTTTTAGGCCTTCAATTGATTTGAAGATGCCATCCACAAAATGGAGTGTAATCTTTATTAAAATACATCAATTGTAAATGTTTATGGCATCTACAAAATACCTTCATAGTGATATCCAGACTCGTGTTGACAAAAGAATTGGTCACCATAACATAGTCGAGTTGACACAGAAAATTAATGATCACACACTCGTCAATTTGGATACTTTTTAAAAATGATTTATGGGGGGGGGAATACAACTATTAGTTTATTTTGACTACTTTCCAACTATATTTCCCCAGTAAAGTCATGGTTCCAGTCAACAAGATAGATATTTTAGATCTCTCCTATAATCTTAAACCTCATTCATTAGGTAAGTCCAGAAATAAAAAGAACTCAATATTTTTATAATTCAAGAAAAAATAAAGTATGACTAAAGTATTGACAAATAGATTTATTTTATAAAAAGCTGGAATATGAATGATAACTAAATAATCTGATGATGTAATCTCACATGTATCTGATAATTATAGCAAAATTTTATAAGGTAGTAATATATATTAAGGATAAAGTTAAACCAAAAAAATAAAAATTATAACAATGTATAAAAAGATAATCAGTTTCACACTCAGATATTTTTAAAAATACATATATAAATTATATACATGTAGAAATATTTAGATAGATTGAAAGATGCTTCTTAATATTGTACCTTTTAGCTTGTCAGTTCATTGGTGAACATAATGGATTTACTACTTTAACAGGAAAACTGATGCTGGCAGGATTAATGTGAGTGATTGCTGTCCACCAACACACTGGAAATGGTGATGGATTTCCATTTCTGGCTACTGTTCTTGTTACAACCCAAGTGGAAACATCCTTCCTTCTACCCTATCATTAAAAACTCCTACACACAAATGAAGGCAGTCTTTGAACGAAATGCTCTTGAAAAATGAGGAAATAATTTTTTGAAGATGGAATGTATTACTATTTTTAGTATAATTTTTACATGTTTGTTTGCTTGATTGATCTCCCAATTCACATCTAAGATCAAAATTTTGATCTGGTGTATGAAAATGAAATATTTACACATTTCCATCACTATTCTCTGTAGTAGTTACTATCATTTATAAACCCCTATCTGACAGCAGATTTAATGAAATAGATTGATATTTGCAATAAAAGATGAATGAGTGAGTAAAGATACTTATTTTCTATTCCCTTCAAAATGCCATTGAAATGACATCATATACAAACTAAAAATAAAATTATAACAATGCTAGTAATGGAACAAGATGCTACCAGTAATTCAGAAATTTGAAGAAATGTCTGGAAGAAAATAAGTAGATGGCATCAGAGTGATAGAGATTGAGCAGGAGAAAGTACAAACCAAAACAAGTTAAAGATAATCTTTCTAGGATGTGAGTTTAACTTACATTATTATTATTATTATTATTGTTGTTGTTGTTGTTGTTGTTTATTATACACTCCATTTTTTTCTTCTTTATTGCCTCAGTGATGGGGTTTACTAACCATTCAATACTTCCCTGTAAGAACTTCCTGATGTTAATACAGGATCAATAGTAAGATTTGGCCCTATAGGTCAGACTAAGAGATATTCTAGTAATCAGGGCACCACATGAATCTTCAGGGCTCTGCAAGTCAGGAAACGTGCAAGACAGATGGGAACGGCGGGGACTGAATCACAAGGTGAACTAGGACAATGAGAAGAGCCCCAGTGTGAAAAGCTTTATAGACACATTGGTAACAAACAGCCTTAATTAATTCCCTGAAGAGATACTAAGAGAAAACACCTTTTCAAACAAAAGTCAAAATGAAATTAGTTATTAGAGAAACATAATTATGAGTTTAAGGGGCAACATGGTAAATAGTGATTACAAACACCCACAATAAGGAAGATTGGTATAGGAAGGCTTTCTTGTAAAAAACACTAATTGCATCAGCTTTTGTTGTCATGTTCATTCTCATTCAATCACAATATCATAATAAGCATCAACTTCAAACATCAAGGGCACGAATCATGAAAAATCAGTACTTTCAACCAGCATAGATAAGATCAATTATAAGCTCCTGGTAATAGCTCACAGATTTCAGTTTAAGAGAACTAGAGATTTTTCAGGAAGCATTTTTTTCTTTGTACATCCTTCCAGACTTACAAAGAATTATTTCAGATATAAATAAAGCTTAGTAAATTAATTAACTTTGATATTTCTTCTAAGGTGTGTTCTCCAAAGCTATAATCAAAATATTTGATTGATATTTGTGAACCATTCTCAACAAGTTATCTTTCCTAGGGAACTTGTGTACCAGTGACTTTTTAATTTTTATAGATTAATGGTAAAATTTAAAATGGAACAAAAGCTTTTTCAAACAAGGTCAAATTTAGTGATTCCTAAGTGAAGAATTCCTGAATTTAAAGATTAAATCCACCATTCCACCACCACCATCAGCATCATCATACTTAATTTACAAGACCCACATATCCTATATGAAAATTTATTAAACATGGGTCCATATTATGTAAAATGAAAATTATCTTCCTATCTCACTCCTTTTCCTATTTCCATTCTTCTGGTATATTTCAGAATATGTTTTCCTAGGTTATTTTTTTGTGACCAAATGGAATAAGAGAGTATTTTAATTTTTACAATAACAACAGAAATGAATTGATTGCTTTTTGATCATGTGTCCTGCATTGTCTAAATTGCTTATATGTATTATCTCTTCTCACTTAATAAATGCAACTCCGTAATACCAGAGTTGTTAATATCCCTATTTTATAGGTAGGGAAATAGACATTTTAAGTAAGTTAAATAGACTTGTATTTGTATGTATGTATATATATTAATATTTGTGTATTTGTGCAACATACATGTACATAAATGTGCGCATACATATGTGTATGCTTGTGGACATTGATTCTGGAAAAAGAAACCTTGAAGATAAATTTTTGGGTCAAACTGTGGCATTATTTCATGTTTGACAGTTATCAAAAAATTGTTTTCTAAAGAGACTAGAACAAATGTTCCTCTCATCATCTAATCACACATGGAGAAGTACTTTATCCATATCTTCAGCAATACTGGACCTTATCAATCCTTTATTATATTTTTCAATATAATGATTTTAAAGATATCAAATTTGGTCTGTGATTTGCAGCTATTTTTCCACTAAGATGTAAGGGATATTAACCCCAAATTATATATGTTTAAATATTTCTTGTCAATCAATTTTGTGTCTATCCATGGATGATTTTGATACAAATCCTCAGCCTACTGAAAAAGTGAATACAAACCCTTAAAATTTATGCTGGATTGCTTTGACCTCTTTAGAGACCTTAGAAATGGATATGTCTCCGACCTACATTGTTTTTCCTGGGAGACACAGAAGTTCTCTTTGTGTCCTGTTATCTAAGATGGAGCTATATTGGCTCAGTAATCAAAATGAGAAACATCCTGTCCTGAAGATATACTCCTGGACCTTATTATAAAATTTCTGACTTGCATTATCCTGTTAAATACAATATAAACTTATTGAATTGTAATCATTTCAACCAAAGAGTTTATGAAATAAAATATTCACTTGAAAACTTTTATATGAAAGACAAAAAAAACATACTTTTTGACCTGATTATTATTGTATTTTTCCAAACTATATGGAAAGACAATAACCTGTTAAGTCATGTCAACAATATAAAATATGTATGCCCTGTATTCAGGTATCAAGTAGACACTACCATAAATAAATCAAAAGTTTAGAAATCTCCGGCATAATAGAGTGTTTATAAATATACAGCCATTTACAGGTACAGAGAGGGCTCTGATGTTTGGCCACTTGGCAGTTCAGACAGGAGATGTCCTTGAGGTGGATACACCTGTGAAATACTAAAAGTTTCTTTGCAACTGTTAGTCAAATAAGTGGGTTTAGGAGCATAGCTATGAATACAATTACATGCCTTGTCTCTTTACTAGAAACTTTAAATTGGTGTGTTAGTGAAGTTATAGCTCAATCTATTTATATGTTCCACTCAATTCAATGGTTTCTTCCAGACACCCTTAAGTAGAAAGATTAGCATTCCTAGTTGACTGCCTACAACAGAGAGTAGCATTTGCGTTAGAAAGACTTGTATCAACTCTTAAATATACACAGAAAGAAAAGTTGGGGGAGGAACATAAAATTTATAAACTCCCTTTTATAAAAGAAGAAATGGACTCTTCAACAGGAAACTTCTTTAATAACACAACACAGTAATAGGAACCAAAGTTTTAAAATATCAAGTCTATTGTTATTCCTGCTACATCATACAATGCCAGGTACATTATGAGCATCAATATTGAAAAATCCATCCATTGAGAGATGAATTAATAAAGAAAGTGTATAATGAAATACATAATTTTATATAGATAGATAGATAGAGAGATAGAGATAGAGATTGATATATAGATATATAGATATATAGATATATAGATATATAGATATATAGATATATAGATATTATTCAGCCATAAAAAAAAAAAGAATGAGCCCTGACCAGTGTGGCTTAGTTGGTTGGAACATTGTCTGTACATGGAAAGGTTGCAAATTCAATTCCCAGTCAGGGCACATATTTAGGCTGTGGGTTCCATCCCTGGTCAGGGCACATATAGGAAGCAACTGATGTATGTTTTTCACATCAAAGTTTCTCTCTCTCTCTCTCTCTCTCTCTCTCTCTCTCTCTCTCTCTCTTCCTCCTCCTCTCTCTAAAATCAATTAAAATAAAGAAATAAAGAATGAAATCTTGCCATTTGAAACAACATAGTTGAGCCTTGAGAGCATTATGCTCAATGAAATAAGCCCAACAGGTAAAGACAAAAATACCATAAGATCTCACTTATGTGTAGAATCTGAAAATATATACATGTCAAAACAGAAACCAGAGTAGTGGTCGCCAGCAGGGTTTGGTGTGCAGATGGTTAAATGGGAGATGAGAATCAAAAGGTCGAAAACTTCCAGTTATAAAATCAGTGACTCATAGGGCCATAATATACAACACGGCAACTGTAGTTAATAATATTGTATTGTATATTTGAAAGTTGCTGAGATTCAATCTTAGAAGTTCTCATCACAAAAAACTGTGTAACTATATATAGTGATATATATTAACTAGACTTATTGTGATCACTTCTGAATATATTCAAACACTGAATCATTATGTTGTACCCCTGAAACTAATATAATGTTGTATATCAATTAAACTTCAATTATTTAAAATAACATTTACATAAAAATTAAAATTCCAAGGTATCTTTACCTCAATTAACTTAAAATAATGGACCAGTAACCCTATAAAAGATGTTTTCTTAAAAAAATAACTTTTGGAAAACATAAATATGGAAGCCCAATTTATATAATACTTATATGGACTTATATTAGGTTTAGAACTAAAAAAATATATACAAATTAATTGCAACAATTATATTTTAAGTAAATCAAAACACATCATTGTATTTTTCAAGTAGGGAAAGTAGAAGGAATGCTAAGAGTGAGATGCCAAACATAATTACTTATTTATGTTTTTAAGGAAATTGTACAGTGAATTTGATTTGTATATTTCTCTCTACATTTAGACTGAAAAAAAAATGAATGTGACATAGTCTACAATATCCTTTAAGTTTTGACCGAAATATTTTAAAATAAAATCTAGGTATAATCAACTGATACAAGATTTCTGACCAGAAATCCTAAATCTGCAAAATATTGTACAACTCATATTAGTCATTTTGCTAACAGACAAGAAAATATTTGAAGCCCTGGAGATTTTGACTCAGCTTTCTTGTTTTAAATCAGTTTCATTTCTCCTAAGGCTGCATATGAGAAATATTTTTTCTTTAATGCTAGCCACTTCATCTCCCTTTTCTCATGTTAATTCCTATTGTTCTCCACTTCTAGTACAAACACACATCTACTATAGGCAAATCTTGCCAAGGGATGTTTCTATTGATGGTGAATTCTTATGATAACTCTTAAAAAGTTAGTATAACTATTATGGATCACACTTTGAATAATTTATATTAGATATAATTTAACATTTTCCTTAATGTTATATTTACCCCCTTATTG
>NW_005874526.1:0-15394 GCF_000147115.1 Myotis lucifugus
AGAACGTCAGCACCAACCAATACAGTAGAGATGCCAAAATGTTTATCTAGTTGTTTTGGAAGGAGGCTTATGAGAATGGTCCTAATCCCCAACCTAAGCAAAACCAGTGAAAGACCTGGAGATCAGATATACTAGTATGTTTATCCAGTTACACCATTAACAGATGATGAATGCATGAATGAAATAAGTAACCTAAAAAGTTAAAGCTAAAAAATAGCCCCCAAAGATGTGAAAAAAAAAAGTATTGTGTAGCTCAGCTAACATTGAAATGGCAAAAGTATCATATTGCTTTAGGACTTTGAGAAATGTCTTTCCTGTTTTTCAGGTTTTTTGCAGATTTTGAAATTCCCTACCTCCAGAAGGATAAAATCACACGAATTGAGATCTGGATTATGCATGAAATCGGGGGACCCAACCTGTAAGCTATGGTGCTCTTGTGGAGGGTAATCCTGCAAACCTGCTTTTCCCAGAGGGGATATGCTTGTCTGTTTTGCACTTTCATTTTTGGGAAAACAATATTCTCTTTTTTAAATTTTTTTATTGATTGATTTTAGAGAGAGGAAGGAACAGAGAGAGAGAGAGAGAGAGAGAGGGAGAGAGAAAGAGAGAGAGATCTGTTGCACTTAGGCATTCATCGGTTAATTCTTATATGTGCCCTTACCAGGGATCAAACCTGCAGCCTTGGTGTATCAGGATGATGCTCTAACCAACTGAGCTATTGTGTTCCCAGTAAAGTGAGGCAAGGCCCTGCCTTTGGTATGAATATGAATACCATGTCTGTTGACCACACCTATTTGCCTTTATACACCCCACCCCCTGCTTAATCACAAACGGGGGGCAGCAAGAACCCCTGTTGATGAAAAAGTGGGGAAATGGACACCTCATACTCTGCTGGGGTGATCAGCTTGGGGTTCAGTGTGGTGGTGCCTATCAAGAGCCTTAAAATGCATTCAAAAGCTTGGTACCAGAAAACCTACTTTCAGGACTTGATGCTAAGGAAACAGATAATGAAGGATGTGTATAAAAATGAAGCTTTATCAAGGTTTGTTGTAGTATGCATGAGATTGAAATATACGAATGAACTTGATCTTTAAGAGGTGTCTGGTTTTAGGGATTATGTTCCAATTATGGAAGGGAGAGTACATAGGAATTAAAAACAAGGGCAGGCATGTATGTATGTCCACAGACAAGGGCAAATGCAGAAAACGAAATGCACGGACAGCAGAACTACACTGTTATATTTCAAATCTCATGGGAATAAGTATATTTAAAAGGTCTAGAATGGCATACATCAAAATATTAGCAGCAGTTACCTCTGGTGATGTAAGATTTGTTTGTTTTTTTTTCCCTTTTGTTTATTTGCACTTTCTAATGTTTTTTGAATTGCATGTTTTGTTGTCATATAAAGCTTAACTTAATACACTGTAGGTAGGACAATTGACAGTTGGCACTGGTCAGGGGCACTTCACAGAGGACTGTTGGTGGGTGGGGCCAAGAAACCCTGTGATGCGCCTGGCACCTGCGCATGAGCCTGCAAGGCCCTCCTGGGGCACTTGACATGCAACCTTTGGACTGGGTGTTGAGTGCTCAGAGCAGCCCCTTTGGGGTACTGAGGGGTTACTGCAAGCAGCACTTTTGGGTCCAAATATTTCTCCAGCAGAGGAGACTATCCCAGAAGCACATGGCCAAAATACATTTTAATTAATCTAGAAAAGACTCCTTCCATCCTCTTATTTTGTATTTCTGTGTTTGTGTTTTAGGGAATCCTGTGGAGAAGGCAGTGTGAAAATCCTGGAAGACAGACTGAAGGGGATGGGTTTTCAGTACAGCTGTACTAATGATCACCTGTACGTGTCATATTATCATCAGTGCAGATAATCGGTGGTTTTGGAGGGTAGGGGGTTGTTGAAAGGGTTTTAGGGGCATCAGCTCTGAAGACCAAGGGGCCGTGCCTTTTGGGTTGTCACTGGGTGGGGGGAAGGTAGGTGCCTTCTGGCCAGGGTTCTGCCTGGCTCCACCCACTTCGGTCCAGAGCCCTTTTTAATCATGGAAGGACAGAGGGAGCAGCCCTTTCTCATTTGCGCATATCCAGTTTGAATCCACAGGTGAAGGGCACAGTGAGTAACCTGTGAACAGGAAGCATGGTGCCTGCACCTTTGAGTGCCACACGCCTGTGGGGTCCTTCCCCATGAGAGGTGCTAAGGTGGAGTTTGTCTGAGATACTTGCAGGCAGGTACATCTTGACTGTAGGCCAATAGGAAAATAGTACTAGCTACCGTTGAGTGAGCGCATTGTGGGCCAGGAACTTTATGAACTTAAAATCAGATATCGTTTGCGGGCATTCCTGATTCTTGGAAATGTAGATGAGTTTGTCTCAAAGCCTGGGAGAGTGGGAAGCCCTGCCTTCAACTGGGAATTCCTCACCTATGTCTGCTCCCTGCTTGGTTCCTGGAGACTGGAGTCCAGCACTTCAAGGCTTAGCGGCTCTCCCCAAAGTCTGAGGGTGAGGCAGGGTGCCAGTTACCTCTGCCTCTCCTCCAGCGCCCACAGCAGTCCAGCTGGCTCTGCCACCCTCCGCCTTCTCAAGGACGCCAGGGGCTGGGTAATCTTCCCGTTCGACCGAAGCCCCTGGAAGTGTGGGTCTCCCCCAACTCCTGCCTCCCCAGGAAAACAAGTCCCTCAAAGCTGTTCTCTTAAACCCACAGCTCAAAGTTGTCCATTTTATTCATCTATTGTTGTTAATGCTTTCAGTAAGCTCAGCAGTCAGCTGTTGTTACCACCCAAAGGCATGTGAAAGCTAATACTTTTTTAAAAGAAATATAACCTATGTACAGAAAAATGCACAAACCATAGGCATCCAGTTGAATGAATTTTCACAAGTTCAACATACACGTGTAACCAACACTCAGATCAAGAAACAGAATGAAACTGGGACCCCAGTGCCTTCCCTGGCTTCCCTTTCAGTATCTCTCTAAACGAGCAAGGTCATGGGTTGGTTTTGTCTGTTTTAAAGCTTTATATAAATAGCCCCATTTTATGGATGTGCAGAGTAAGGATCAGAGAGGTTAGGTAAGTTTCCCAAGGTCACCGTTCAGTGGCAGACAGACCTGAGTTTTGAACCCAGCATTGTGTGGCCTTGAAGCGTGCTCTTCCTTTCTTCCTACTGTAGGACTCTTCTTTCTTCATGCACCAAATTTTAGTAAATTTTGTAAAAGTTATTTCTTACTTTAAAACAGCTCAAGGGTGGAGAAAATTGTGGCTAAAAATTTCACATTCATGGCCGCTTTGCTTTGGTTCAGGAACGTCCCGAGGAGGCTGTCTTATTTTTAAGTCATTGATCCAGGTGGGAGGCCCAGCCAGAGTCCAAGTTCTCCTTCCTGGCTCACAGGTGCCCTCAGGGTCTCAGCCTGTTTTTATTTCCCCTTTTAGGTCCCCACCTAAGCTGGCCTCGGGCTGTAGCCTTGAAGCCCGGCCCAGCTCCCATTTCTTTACTGCGCATGAGCTCGGTCAGTGTTCAGGTGGTCTTTGTGTTGCTCCTGGGAGCATAGAGGAGGTAACAGAAAGTTTAAATGACAGAGATTAACGAATCAAACTCTAAGCTCCTTGTACATGAGAACTCCTGCCCCTCAAAATGTGGGTGATGTAGTCTCTTGCAAATTTTGATGAGGTCTTATCTTTGCATACCCCGTCTTGCCTCCTGGTTGGTTTCTGCTTAGCACTGCACTGAACCAGACTTAGTACAACTTCATGAGTTTTGGAGGGCACAACACAATAACTACTTTATAAAAAAATAGCTGTGTTTTATAGACTTTACTGAAAAGTGGGCATGTCCTCCGGAGGGGTCAGGTAGCATGTCATGGAGTGAACAATGTATTTCCTGTTCACCCGAAGTCCCCTCCAGTCACCCTGCCATGAGAGAGCCTCTCTTGGGGCTGCCTCCTATCTAATGTCCAGTGTGCCACCTCTGCCTTGCTCCTCTGTTGTCTGCTGTTTCCCTCCCCTCCCAGCTGCCCGGGGACCCAACATCTTCCCCTTTCATGGTCCATAGTTTAGCTTGCTTTGCTGAAGCCTGGACAACAGCCATCATCTATGTGCTTCAAGTCCAACCTTCTGCCCTCATTGAGGGTTTTTCCCCAGTAAAATAGTACATCCATGCAGAAGTGAATCCATGCTTGGGTCCCAGAGTGAGCCCGACTTGCTACTGTGAGCACGTGGGCAAGTCCTGTGGACAGCTTTCTCCACTGTAAACTGGAGATGATAATAGTACCAGTTCTATGTCGTTATTGTGAGGATCAATGATATAATTGATGTAATTAATATATGTAATTCTCGGTACATAATGCTGGCTAATATTTTTTAAAAGAAACTGTGTTCTTCACAGATCAGAGACTTTATGTCCCTGGGATTTTGCAGGAACACCACAAACGTTTGATGAATGAAAGCCATTTAAACAATCCCTTGCCAGGGAGAGGTCAATGGGGGAAAAAGGAGACTCATGTAATACTTCAAGCAATAAAAGGAATTAAACAAACAAACAAAAACGAATCCCTTAAATCTTTTCATTCTATAGGCCGGTGAAGCTCTTAATGTGTGTGGACCACAGCACGCATCCTGACTGTGCCTTAACTTCGTAAGTAAATGTCCTCACTCGACCTCATTGCTTCCCCCGGGATACCCAGTCCTTACTCTATAGAACACGGATGAATTGCAATATGAGTTGCTAAATGCCGACTGCAGAGTCAGGTTTGCATTTCCTTGGCCTGGTGCAGGCATGACCCAGCTGAGCCTAACTCCCACCATGCGCTGCAGAGCTGAGCCTGCCCCGGTGCAACAGAAATTCTAGGAGGACCTTTTAAAATGATTTCTTATTCCTAATATGTTATAAAATTACATACATTTTTTGGGGAAAGGTAACACATATGCATGGGATGAAATTCATAGTATAAAAAGTTGAGAAAGAGAACAATTTTCCTTCCTCTATTCCTAGCCATCCAATTCCCTTACCCACCAAAGTATAAGGTGGATGCCCCTTCCCCCCACCCCCATTGCCACCATTGGGTAGTAGTTTGAATCCTGACTTTTCTTTTTTCTTTTTTTGTAGCTCAGTGCCTGATTATGCTTTGATTGCTGAAACATCCACTTCCACAATGGCTATTTCCAGTGGACAAGCCACCAGCCACAGGACTGAAGAGCCAGCGCCCAGCCCCCTTTGAGTTCACTGAGTTTTAGAGATCTTGGTTGATTCAATAACTGCTCATTCAGGCCACTGTTTTTTCTACTTGCCCTCGCTTTAAATCCCCTCTCTTAAGTTTTAAATTCACCAGTAAAGACTGAGTCCCCAAAACCCTAGGCCTTCACCCATGACCGGAGTAAAAGCAGAACCCCATACCTGTGTGTGTTCTCGCTCTACCCACAACTTCACTGTGTGTCCCAGGTATGCGGGGTAATTTCCAGGTCCTATAAGTAATAAACTTTCCCCCCTCAAAGTTCTGTGATGGTTATTGCTAAAGGGCATTTTGCAACCATGAGAAGAACCACAAGGGTTGGCACAGCCACAGTGCTGGATATTGGGAAGCTGAGGCTGGCACAAAACATGGGGATTATCTATATCTGAATCTGTACCTGTACCTAATTCTCGGTAGACTTACAGGTAAAACATAGTGCTTTATTGTCATTTTCATTTGTGTTGGCAGGAAGCTTTCCCTTTCATTTCTTTCCATCTGCTAAAATCATACTTACCTTTGAGGACCCAACTCCAAATGCCCCTCTCTACAGGGCTTTTGTGAGTCTACAGGTAGATGGAAGAGCGCCCTTCTCTGTGCTCCAAGGACTTTGTACTTAGCTTGAAGACAGTACTTCCGCTTTCTAGCCTCGTTACATTACATTCCACACCATCCGTCTTCTTCTCTTGACTTGGATATCGCATCAACGTCCTCTCTGTGTGTCTCATAACAGTTGCACATAGTAGGTGCTCCATGAATGTCTGCTGGATCCATTTGTCCATTCACAAGGGGAGGAGAACTAATCAGGGCTGGACATCAGCGGTGTGCCAGGCATTGTGCTATGTGCCTTGCATAGAATGTTTCCTTCATCCTTTTAACTAGTCCATCAGACAGAAAGATAGAAAATGCTCATCAGCCCATACAGCTCTTCTCCCCTTCATTTAGTAGCAGAACTTTTGCATTTTTGGTCAGGTTCATGGCTGCCAAGAAAAACAAGTGTCCTTCCTAGCCTCCCTTTCACTGTGGCTGCGTGATGTGTGTGGTTCCTGAGTGAAGCACTAGAAAGGAAGGGAAAGGGAGCCCTTTCCTCCTGGTGGGCCTATGGACCCAGAAGATGTGGTGCTGAGCCATCTCCAAAGGGGCACGTGCCCTGGATGGGGCTGGAGCCACCTGGACAGTTACTGAGAGAGAAATGAACATCTGTCTTGTCTAAGCCATGGAGATCTGGGGTCATTTCCACAATAACCAAACCTGAATATGAACCAGTGAGGGTAGTTTCTGATATGCTTCTGTGGTCACCAACTTTCCGGACCTCACGGACCACGGATTGGTGACCGCTGGTCTGAAGCAAGTCTGAGGTTTCCAGAGTCCACTCTGGCATATGTCCTTGGAGCTAATACCCAGGGATGGCTGGTGAGCTGAAGTCCTATGAATTTGACATGCATTATTTTGGAGTCTACTCATAGGAGATGGACCTGACTTTCTTCACCTGATAAAGAAACCCACCGTCTCATTCCCACTGCTTCAAGACCATCAAGGTCCCCTACCAGCAAGTCCAAACTGCTAGCCTGGCCTTCCAGGTGCTCCATTGCAGGATAGCTTTGATCCACTTCCCTAAAGACAGCTTTCTGCCCATCTGGCCACACTGACCCTTCAGGTAGAGTAAAAGCACTGCAGTAGGAATTCGATGACCTCACCCACAAAACTAAAACTAGTGGAAAACGTCTCTGAGTTATTGGGAAGATTGAATAAATCAATGTGTATAGAAGCTCCCGATGTCCTTTCTAGACAGGACACTAGGAAGACTCCCAGAGCCTGGGATGGGTGCAGCATTCTAGTTCTTAAAGTTCAAGTAGGGAGCTCATTGGTTGAAATTCTGAATTGCAGGTATCACACATCAGCCCAGGTAGTTGAGGGGAGATGGGATATATATAGTAAAGGGTTTTAGGTCACTCACAGAATCTTTCTGAGAGAGCCAGAGAGGCAGGACTGGTGGTCACACCAAAGTTTCACCCAGAACTGCCCCAGGGAAGACCTCACTGCAGCCTGTGTGGGATCTCAGAGTACTTGTGTTGCTCACACCTGGGTGCTTCTTCTAGAATTTCTGCCTTGGAAAGCTGTTGCCTTGGGTACTGCTGAGGCTAGAATGGACCCCGAGTGGCACCTGTTGTTTTAATCCACTGTGTTCACATATATACAGATGTACCCAGATGTGGGGATATCTAGTTGGTAGAGTTTTGGTCACATGTTTTGGCTTTTACCTGCAAGGGAGTTTGGGAAATTGAGTATCTGTGTTAAATTCAGTCTCATGGCTTTCAATTTCATCAATATGCTTGTGACTCCAAAATGAATACATGTAGTTCAGGCCTTCCACTGAACTCCACACTTGTATATTCAACAGTCTACTCAATAGTCCCCCTTGGATGCTGCATAGATACTTCAAACTCAACACACCCCAAACTGAACTCCTGAATATACCCACGGTGATAGGCTGAGCCATGACATCCAAGATATCAGTGCCCAATTCCTGAAACCAGTGAATTTTACCTTCTATTTATAGATGAGGCTTTGCCGATGGGATTAAGTGTCTTGAGATCAGGGCTTATCCTGTATTACCCAGGTGAGCCCTAAATGTAATTATAAGTTTCCTTTTAAGATGGAGGCAGAGGGACATTGACATGGAAGAGGAGAAAGCAGGTGATAGTGGAAGAGAAATTAAGTGATGCACTTTGAAGATAAAAATCAAGGACTCAGATTCTTCCCTCAGGAGGTCCCCAGGAAGGAGCCAGCCCCACTGACACCGGGTGAAACTGGTTCCTGACGTCTGGCCTCCAGAGCTGTAGGAGAGGAAATTTGTGTTGTTTTGAGCCACTAAATTTATTAGGGCAACAATAGGAAACTATCACCCTTAAACTTGGTCTACCCATAGTCTTCCTGTCTCAATTTATAATAATGCCCACCCTTCCAAAAACCTCCAAATGCCCCTTGCAAAAACCTTGAGCCACCCTTCACTCCTTTTCTTCTCTCACCCCTCTCCAGAAAATCCTGCAGGTCCAACTTACAAAATTGCTGAAGTATGCAGTCATCTACTGTGACCAGCCTGTTTTAAGTGGCTGTCATCTGTCACCTGGATTATGGCCATGAACCCTGGCCTCTTTGAAACCTAGATACTAGAATTAACTTTTTAGTTTTCAATAGGGAAATTTTCAAACATACATGAAGCATAGAGAATAGTCCTTTAAAAAGTGAGTCATCTCATGCACGTGCTCACAATCCTGCCATGGCTCTCATGTCGCTCAGAGTGAGAGCCAAACAGGCCCCCTCCACCCCACCTCCCGCCTCCCTTCTCTGATTTCTCTCCTTACTCCCCTGCTCTCACTGAGCCCCAGCCACAGTGGACTCCTGGAACATGCCAGGCACATCCCCACCTCAGGACTTAGCCCTCGCTGTGTCCTCTCCCTAGAAGTCCTTCCCAAGCTCTCCATGTGGCTGCCTCACTTCTGTATTCGTTCATGCCTCTCCTCTATGAGATTACCTTGACTTCAGTATCTAAAATTACAACCTGCAGACTGTGAACTTTATATGGATACAGATCATGCAAAACTCCTCTTCGCAACACCCATTGCACTCTACACTGCTGCTCCTGAAATAGGAAACTGGTGCCACTCCGGCAGAAGTGCTTCAGTTTACCTCCCTTGCTGCAGGATGTGTAAGGTGAATGAGGGTGGCTCTTCTCACTGCCCTCAGGGCTTTCCGAGTGCTTTGGACGTGTCAAGCCTCCAGTCCAGCACTCAGGAGTCTTCACCTGTTTCATTCCTACCACAAATTCTTGCCAGGTGGGCAATTTGACCCCCAATGATGCTGAGGCTCAGAGAACATGGACCCAGGCATATAAAACAAATGAAGACAAAACCATGTTTCTATCTGTGCATAATAATGGGTGTAAATGATAGAAATAGGTCTGAGAAGGTAAACTCCAAATTGCTAACTTCTAGGGAAGGGAGAACTGGAAAAGGTAAAAGGAGACTCTCATTACTACTGTGTTTAGTTTGGTATTACTCATTTTCTTAAAAAATAAATTTATCCTTTTATATATTAGTTAATTGCCTAAAAGCAAAAATAATGTAATCAATATTGAATGAATCAAGTTTGGGACATTAACTGAATCAGAAGTGCAATTGTAAAAAATGTCCAGCAGGAGGAGCCCTGGTATAAGTTTGTAGCTGCTGGGGAATTCCTTTAGCACAGCGGTTCTCAACCTGTGGGTCGCAACCCCTTTGGGGGGTCGAACGACCCTTTCACAGGGGTCGCCTAAGACTATCGGAAAACACATATTGAATATATAATTACATATTGTTTTTGTGATTAATCACTATGCTTTAATTATGTTCAATTTGTAACAATGAAAATACATCCTGCATATCAGATATTTACATTACGATTCATAACAGTAGCAAAATTACAGTTATGAAGTAGCAACGAAAATAATTTTACGGTTTGGGGGTCACCACAACATGAGGAACTGTATTAAAGGGTCCCGGCATTAGGAAGGTTGAGAACCACTGCTTTAGCAGAAAGGGTGACCATCATTGTGGCACGGGCCTGACCAATCAGAGCAGACACCCGGTGGCCTCATCAGGAGAGCCACTAGCCTTAGCAACTGGCCAGACATGTGGTGGGTACCAGCAGCAACCGCAGCAGGAGTGGGACTAACCCTGCTCATTGTTGTATCTTCAGCCCCTGGCTCAGTGCTTGGCACATGAAAGGTGCTCAATAAATATCTGATGAGTAAATAAATGATTGTTCTCTGGGATTGACCTTTCTTTAGAGCCACATTTTTGGACAAAATGTGTTAAACCTTCTGAGACTTCCTAGCATGCCCTCCTCCAGGCCATGGATGCCAGTTCGTGTTGCTTTGTCATGCGTCCAGCTTCGTGCAGACACTCAGGCACCTGATGGAACAGTGGATTCTTCCCTCGAAGCCAGAACACTCTGCGGGGAGGGGGTGTGGCAGGACCCTGTGTACACCCGCTGTGGGTGTGGCTAGGAAGCAGGTTAAGCTCAGAGCGGGTTAAATAAACAGACTCTGGAAAGGAAGACTGTAAAGCAAGCCCGCATGCAGCCCAGCCAATATAACGGTATGTAAGGAACATTTTAATAAAACTTTCGTAGCTTGATTTTTACAATATCCTGTTATACATAATTATTAATAATGAACTACAACGTTCGCTAATGACTGATTACTACATAATCGTGTTGCATTCATTTCCCTACACGCCTTACATGCGGGCACACCATTTCTCTCCACTAATATTAGCAGTGAATATTTTAGCAGCTGATTGCCATGTCGTTAGTTTTGTACTGACTTGTTTGGTGTGCGCAACAGGAAATATTTCACTTTCAGAGAACAAGAAAAATAGGTTTATTTGCTTTATGCTTATTAATTTGTGCAGTTATTCCAGTATCTGGTAAGTTAATGTTCAATAAAAATATTAATTTTTATTAAAATGTTCTATTATTTTATGCTAGCAATTACTCTTTTATTTCAGTCCTTTGTTATTAAGTATTTCTCTCGTCTACCGCGACCAGCGTGGCTAGAGAGCGGACAGGAGTTCTGAGTAGGGGCAGCTGGGGATTGAGAGAATGAAAGAAAGAGACAGACACAGAGACAGAGGGGAAAAGCTGGGACCGGGTGGGACAGCTGGCCCTCCGATGGAAAGACAGTGACCCAGAGCTGGTGCAGCGCGTTTATTATATACACTATAATTCCAGGAAGTTTTACTAGAGTTTAAAACAAAGGAAATTATGTGAAATCATGGTTAAAGATCAAGCTATAATCATGGTTAAAGATCAAGCTGTAATTTTTCATTCTTTGTGGCTTCTTTGTAATGTCACTCTTGGCTAAGCACGGATAATTGCGTCTGTTCCTTGCACCTGGCTGAACTTAGATAATGAAACCCACCCCCCGGCACCTGAGCTAAGGGTCAGGCTGATGACGTACCTGCCTCTGGCACGATACGTCTCTAGGACGTGGCTCTGCCAATGCCACTGGACTCAGCTGAGAATAATTAAAGAAATGCTCATGTGACTTTCCAGGTGCTCTTTACACTTTCCATTCAGCATGTCTCTATCAAAATAAATCTACATATCCATGAAAATTGAAGCTTTTGTTTTTGTGGCCCACATAAACTTAAACTTTGTTTATTTGGCCCGTGTTAGCCTTTGAGTTTGACATGTTTGCTGTAAAGGAACAAAATCTAAGACGATCTGGCATGTTGCAGGGTGTTCACTGGTGTGACTACTGATGTTGATTGTAAGAGTGGGATCAATTTCTTAGAGAAACTCTGCCCAGCTGGGCGCCATCAAATCATGTAGCTTGCTGTAACCCACAGGCGCCCAACTTTCTCACTCTTTGGGGTCTTGAACATGCTGGTCTCTCTGGGTTGATTTCTCTTCCTGTTCTGCAATCCATTTGGCAGACTCTATGGCCCACCTTAAGCATCACCTCCTCCCTGAATCCTATGGCTCCCACCCCCCACTAGAACCTTGGCTGTTCTTTGCTCCTTTGCTTCCCCAGCTGTCTGTGAATTCCCCTAACATGGTCCATCTCCAATCTCTGGTCACGGTTTGGGACTATGGCTTCTTTGAAGACTTACCCATCTTTGCACCCTTGGCCTGGCCATGCCTGGAAAAAGTGGACATCCTACATGTGGTTTTAACGATAGAAAGGATATGTGAATGAACTTCAGAGAAGAAAGCACAGGGTGGGTAATATTTTAATGTTCTTTAATGTAAGTTTTGTTAGAGGAGGTCGGGGATGGTACGAGAGAAGATTAAAAGCATCCCCTGTCACACTTTTCTGTATTTATGCTATTTTTCAATCAAACATGAAAAATGGGTGACATATTACTTGTGTGGGTGAGGAGAGAGGGTAACAAGTGGCATGAGACCTTGGGATACCCCAAAAGGAAGAGGAAAGGTCCCAACTGATTTCCAATGCGCAGTTTGTCTCAGGGCAGCCAGCCTCTTGGGCGGATCCCACGGAAGCCCCGGCCAAGGGTGTCTCTCCGGCCAGGCTTGGAGAACACAGTGTCCACCGCCTTTGGGTTGCCGGGTTACCATCCACTTCAGCACTCACAGCACTGGCCTGTGAATTAACTAGATGCTGCCATTTTAAGTTACATGGAAAAGAAAATACTTTATTTTTTAATGACTAAAATAGTTTACTTTTATCTGAACATAAAAGTAATAACACTGGCTCCCTTGAAAGAATTTAAAAAAATACAGAAAAAAAATATTTCCTGTCATACTATGTGCAAAACAGCAGATTTCTCTCCATATCTATTCACACACACACACACACCATCACCACCACCACCACCACCACCACCAACAACAACAACAACAATTTTTTTTTAAATTAATGTTTAGAGAGAAACATCATTTGGCTACTTCCTGCACACTGCTACCGGGACCGAACCCATAACTGGGGCATGTGCCCTGACAGGGAGTCAAACCAGCAACCTTTGGTGCACAGGATGACACCCAACCAACTGAGCCATGCCAGCCAAGGCCACATTTATAATTTTAAACACATGAGGCTATGCTCGACATCAAGAATGCAAGTGAGAACAGAATCATTGAATAGAAGGTTCTAGGCTTTTTTACATGTTAAAAATGCTGATTTCAAACATAAGGTTGCCTCCTAATTGGTCTCCTGCTTCTGATCCATTTCCCCTCCAGCCTAACGTCTAAGACATTCAATCATCCTAAGCTAGGATCCTGATTACAACAAACTTCTCCACCCCCCAGATCAAAATATTCAGTGCAAAATACAATCTAGCATCCAGGATCTCTCCACTGGCCCCCAACTACCTTCCTAGTCTCAGGTCCCCAGGGACCCTCATGCTCTCCAGGTGCTCCTCTCAGTTCCCCATTCTCCACAGAAGCCTCCGCATTCGGTACCTTTGCTCACTTCCTCCTGGAAAACCCACATTGTCCTAGTTTCGGGTGCATCTGTTTTTAGGTCTCTCTTGAGGACAGTGACTTTATCCCTCCGTCCTTATGTTTATCACAGTGCTTCCCCCTGAACAACCGTGACCCAGTAAACATTTGATACATGAAGGAACCAACACTGAATTGGCATCTAAGGAAGTGAGTTCATGGGCATGAAGAACCCAGAACAGTGCCAGGCCCGTTGCCAGGGAGCCCTGTGTAGGTGTTACTTCCTCGCCTTGTTATTGCTACTGGAGTTGTTTGATAATCATCAAAGCACTATCTACCAGTACAGTACTTCTAACACAGATCAAGAGACTACCGTGCAGTAGGCACTATGCTTAGTACTTTCTTTCATTCTTTTAAAATATTTTTATTGATTTTTAGAGAGAGAGGAGGAGGAGGGAGAGAGAGAAACCTCGGTGTGAGAAACACTGATCAGCTGCCTCCCACATGCCTCCTATGGGCGATCAAGCCCACAACCCAGGTATGTGCCCTGACTGGGAATGGAACCAACTGGCAACCTTTCGGTGCCTGGGATGACGCCCAACCAACTGAGCCACACTGGCCAGGGCTGTGCTTAGTACTTTCACACAGGCCCTTTTAAATCTTCACCCAACTTCTGTTTCAGAGGAAAATGTCAGAGTAGAGAGCTCTCCTTACTTGGCCAAGATCACGCGACTTTGGTGTCCCTGAGAGTTTCCTGGTCAGGGCAGTGAGGGTGGCAGTGGGCCTTAGCAGAAGCAGTGACACACCAGCTCTGTTTCTTCATCAGTTGACATGTTCAGTGCTAACATCGTGCCTGGCACACAGGGGGGTTCCTCCTAACTGGTCTCCTGCTTCTGATCCATTTCTCCTCCAGCCTAACATCTATGACACTGGCCCAGCAATCATCCAAAGCTAGGATCCCGATTGCAACAACCCTCCCTACCACCCAGGACAGAATCATCAGTGCAAAATAGCTGCATAGCTGCTGAACAAGCCAATCAATGTCAGGCATGTGACCACAAAAGAAATGCTCAGGGAAGGTCCCAGAGCACAAGAGAGAGAGCTGGGTGGGCGTGTGGGCACATGAGTTCTCGTCTTCCCTGTTCTGTTCCGGGTCTCAGCAGCAGCCACCTGAGGAGTTGGTCATTTTCCCTCTAGCACCACAGACTTGGGGCCAGGGGATTTTCAGCCCTGAAGAGGAAGTGGACACCATGATGGTAAAGATACTGACAGCTCAGCAAGTTGAAAGACATGAGTGCCCCTGATTCCCACGGAGAGAAGGCCAAAATCCCCGGGGCTCTGGCATGATCTCAGGCCCGCCCGGCTCCGTTTAACCTTGTCAATGTCCCCCAAAGCTTCAGTGGAATAGGGTAAAACAGAAAACCCATTGGAGAAGGAATTTCAGACCTTTGAGAAAAAGCCTAACAATGTCTGTGAGACCTTTCTTGCAGAGATATCTGATGTGCCTGGTGCGTATGTGAAGGAGGCAGGACACACACAAAGGTCAGAGTATGAGGACAAGTGAGGGTCTGGATTCTGAGGCATCTGACAACGCTGGTAAATAAAAAAGGACAAAAAAAGAATGAGAGAAAAAAAAATCCTGAAAATATTCCTGATTATTGGTTGATTGAAAGTATATATTGGGCCCGGCCTGCGTGGTTCAGTGGTTGAGCGTCAACCTATGAACCAAGAAGTCATCACCAGTTCAATTCCTGGTCGGGGCACATGCCTGGGTTGCAGGCATGATCCCCATTGTGGGGTGTACAGGAGGCAGCTGATCAATGATTCTCTCTCATCATTGATGTTTCTATCTCTTCTTCCTTCCTCTCTGAAATCAATAAAAATAAAATAAAAATAAAATACATTTTGGAAGGCCCAGGACTTTGCTAAAAAAAAAAAAAAAAAACACATGGAGACTTTCTTCTGTTGGTGGGAGGACACGAGGTAAGGACCACATCCTGGCTGCCTGGTAGACCACATCTGAAACACACCTCGAAAACAGTTGTTAGGGACTGAATCATGTCCCTTCTCCCCAAAGTTTACATCTTGTTAGGGCAGCCCTAGCAAACCAACGAATATTTTAAAGGTAAGGTACAGAGGCAGACATGTGGAAGTGGAAAACAGCTTTCTATTTTATTTTATTTTATATTTTTATTTTCTTTACTTTTTAAAATATATATATATATATA
>NW_005874527.1:0-15382 GCF_000147115.1 Myotis lucifugus
GAGAGAATGGGAGGGGAGGAGACAGAGAGAGAGAGAGATCATGGATGTGAGAGAGACACATCGATTGGTGTCTCCCACATGTGCCCTGATCAGGGCCAGGGAATGAACCTGCAACTAAGGCACGTTGTGCCCTTGACCAGAATTGAACTTGTGACTCTTTAGTCTGCAGGCCGATGCTCTTAACCACTTAGCAAACTGGCTAGAATGGGCTTAGTGGTTTGATAAGAAGACAGAGAGAGATATCTTTTTCTCCACATGCATGCACTGAAAACCCAGCTTATAGAACTGTGAGAAAAAATTTGATGCTTAAGTCATCCAATTTGTGGTATTTTTTATGGTAGCCCAAGAAGACTAACAGATGTCTTTATCTCTGAAACTCAAAACAAATAAAACAAACTGTCTATAACTGTTCATGACCTATGAGGGTTCCCATATCTCTAGGAAAGTGTTCACTTTACCCTCCAATGGCATTTAGATTCAAGAAAACCTTTCCTTGACTGTTGAGGCGGTTGATCCGCTTTTTTTTTTAAATTAAATTCTTTCTTGTTTAAAGTATTACATATGTCTCCTTTCCCCCCATTGACCTCTCCTCAGCCGTTCCCACCCCCCAGCACATGCCCTCACACCCCTGTTTGTGTCCATGGGTATATGCATGTATAGAAGTCCTTTGCTTGATCTCTTGTCTCCCTCTCCCCTCCCCCCACCTTCCCTATGAGGTTGGATGGTCTGTTCTATGCTTCTATGTCTCTGGATCTATTTTTGTTCATCAGTTTATGTTGTTTATTATATTCCACAAATGAGTAAGATCATGTGATATTTATCTTTCTCCGACTGGCTTATTTTGCCAGGTCCATCCATGCTGTTGCAAATGGTAGGAGTTCCTTCTTTTTTACCACAGCGTAGTATTCCATTGTATAGATGCACCACTGTTTTTTAATCCACTCATCTGCTGATGGGCACTTAGGCTGTTTCCAAATCTTAGCTATTATAAATTGTGCTGCTATGAACATAGGGGTGCATATATTCTTTCTGATGGGTGTTTCTGATTTCTTAGGATATATTCCTAGAAGTGGGGTTAATGGGTCAAATGGGAGTTCCATTTTTAATTTTTTGAGGAAACTCCACACTGTTTTCCACAGTGGCTGTACCAGTCTGCATTCTCACCAGCAGTGCACGAGGGTTCCTTTTTCTCCACATCTTTGCCAGTATTTGTCATATGTTGATTTGTTGATGATAGCCATTCTGACAAGTGTGAGATGGTACCGCATTGTCATTTTGATTTGCATCGCTCGGATGATTAGTGACTTTGAGCATGTTTTCATATGTCTGTATGTCCTCTTTCAAAAAGTGTCTATTTAGGTCCTTTGCCCATTTTTTTTGATTGGATTGTTTATCTTCCTTTTGTTAAGTTGTATGAGTTCCCTATAAATTTTGGAGATTAAACCCTTATCGGATATCACATTGGCAAATATGTTCTCCCATGCAGTGGGCTCTGTTGATCTGCCTTTACCTGTCATTTCCAAACTGAAATCTTGGCCATGGCACTCACATTGTTAATGTTATCTCAACAACCAACCAAGTTCCGGCCTCCCAAATTTTCATTTTCTCAGATTTCTAGGACTTGGCTATCTCATGTACTGATTTTTTCATCCATGACATCAGTAGTATAGCAATTTCCTGTAAACTATGGTTTGATCATACTGAAATATATTAACTGCGGTGAGTGATGAAATTGCCAGTGCTGTTATTGTGTGCACCACACTTTGGAAACAGTGCCACCCCCAAGAGATTACATTCACGGCTTGAAATTTGTGACCTCTGAACCCAGAAAAATGGCATTTATATGGAAGGAGGATGTGGAGGGCCAAGAACAGTTATAGTCCTGCACCATGTAACTACAATTTGGTCAGGGACGATATACAAAAGTGGTTCCATAAAATCATGATGGAGCTGAAAAATTCCTATCACCTAGTGACGTGGTAGCCATCTTAACATTGTAGTGCAATGCGTTACTCACGTATTTGTGGTGATGCTGGTATAAACAAACCTGCTGTGCTGCCAGCTGTATAAAAATACAGCACATGCAATTACAGTAGTAGGCTATATCATTCATTGAGCATGAGCCTGAGGATGGAAGGGTTGTGGATTTAATTCCCAGTCAAGTGCACATCTCTAAGTTGCAGGTTCATTCTCAGGACCCAGTCAGGGCATGTGCAGGAGGCAACTAACCAGTTTATCTCTCTCACATCAATGTTTCTCTTTCTCCTTCCCCCTTCTGCCCTTCTTTCTAGTCTATCTAAAAGCAGTAGAAAAAAG
The DNA here is from genome assembly GCF_000147115.1 of Myotis lucifugus. NCBI lineage: Eukaryota > Metazoa > Chordata > Mammalia > Chiroptera > Vespertilionidae > Myotis > Myotis lucifugus. The sequence continues at coordinate 2,317 of NW_005874527.1, forward strand.
CCTCGAGTGAGGATTAAACATTTAAAAAGAAATTCAGTGATTTTGAACGTGTTTTGTATATATGTTTGTGTAAACCAAAATTTAATCACATAGAAGGACAAGCAGAGGTTGCTTTGTTTGAAACTACTCTCTTAAATGACTCCAAGTAATGCTTGAGTCCTGTTTAAAAAAACTGCCAAGTCTTCTTGCATCAAAGTCCCAATTTGCATATTACTTTACATATTGAGTCCCAAAGGCTTCAATTCAAAGGATGGAAAATAAAATTAAATGAATCAATTAGTGTATCTTACTGCAATTGTATTCAAGCCCAATATTAAGGGCATTACATACAAATTACATAACAGATTTAGAAGGCAATTCAATTTAATAACATCCTAGATTAGGAGGGACAGGAACCCAGTCAAGAGTATGAGAGAACTGCCAGCCAGCCATCGTGCTGGGGGGCTGGGTGGAGCCCGAACTAACCCAGCACTATTCCCCTGACTCAAGGCTGGGGTATCTAGGAGGAGTCTTTGTCTTTTATAAGAGGTGATTCTATTTGTTTTGTTGCTTTTTTGAGCATTTGATTTCTGATAATGTTACAGTTTTAAACTTGCTGCCGAATAACCACTAATTTTGAACAATATCCTTGTGCTGGGGAACTATTTTGAAAGATTGGCCACTCTGTGCTTTTACAAGTTCTTCCCACTTATTCTCTGAGGTTCTTTCATTTAGCACAGTTTGGGCATCTAGACCTGTGCTATGCAACAGAGGAGCCACAGGTGACTAGTGAGGCTTAATAATTGAGTGCTTGATTTTATTTCATTTAAATTAATTTAAATTAAAAATTTTGAAAGCTGATGCTGGATTCAATTATTGGAAGTTCTTATATTACATTTGGTCAACTTATTTGAATCTGCTTTTTGATTCTACATTGTATGAATCTAAAATATACACCAGATATCTTAGTTTGAAAAAAGGGATGTAACATATCTCATTTATCATTTTTATGTCAATTTAGTGTTGAAATATTTTACATACAATTTGTTAAACAAATTATATTATTAAAATTAACTTTATTTACTATTTTAATGTGGCCATTAAAAAATTTTAAGTTACATTGTTTTGTATTGCTACCAGACAGTGCTGGGCTGGACAGAATGAAACCAGATATTCCAGGTACTAAATTTTGGGGTTTTAAATTCAAATGCCACAGTTTATTAATAAGGGAAGGGATTTAGAAGAATCCATGCTTTCTTTTTCTCTATTCCTGTCAGACAACAGGGAGGTGGCAGATGAAAAGGAGCAGGTGGTCTACCTAAAGGTTTTTCACTGTCCATGTGGGAGTCACTGTCTACTGCTTGTGCTGAGTACCTGTGTGAGCTGTCCTCTGGGCTGGGCAGTGCAGTTACGGTACCACCTGTGCCTCTTGGCCTTGTTTAGTCTTCACCGAAACCACTCTGTGGGTCCCACCTTCTGACTGCCCTCCTCCTGGTACCCCAGTGCTTCTTTAATGTTCTTGGTTACCTTTATATGGAGAGTGGAGCACTGGATACCTGGGGAGTGCGATACTGCCCCAGCCAAGGGGACACAAGTCAGACTAGTTCAAGATTTGCCACTGTCTGGGCAGAAGTTGGAGACAGCTTCCCATTCCTACTGTCTAACCTGTTTCATCTTTTGTAGGAGTGGGAGTATGTGGTCTTTTGAGATTTCAATAGGCCTGCACATTGTTTTTCACGCCGATTTACTTAATTTTAGGGCACTTTTTGCTTGTGGTTCATGATTTACATTTTGTTTTCCTCCTTGAGCCCTGCTTCCCCGTGGAGGTTATTTGTCATTTCTGGGTTCACACAGTGGGGCAGGTTGTGTTGCTCCCAAATGGCTACAGCAATTTTTCCAGTCCCTATGCTCTTCAGAACCCTGCCAGTCAGAAAGAAACAGAGTCTGTCCCCCCTCCTTGAAACCGAGTGGGACTTTGTAAGTGTCTTGAAGCATAAAGTGTGGTGGAAGTGAAGCTATGTGACTCGAAAGCTAGGTCCTAGGTGATGGTATGGGGTCCGACTGGTACTCACTCATGCTCCTTCTCTCTCTCAAGATGTTCATCTTTGGGACTTAACTAGCTCAGGTTGAAGACCATATGGAGATGCCCATGTGGAAAGGAACGAAGGCCCCTTAGATTACAGCCAGCATCAGCTGTCTTCAAGCTTTTTAGCTGAGGCCTCCGACATCATGAAACAAAAAGATGTATGCAATGTTTTCTGTCTCTGTTTCTGATCCACTCATAAGAAATGTGTGGCTTCCTGCTACTAAGCTTTAGGTGATTTCTATGTAGCCATAAACACACAGTATCCAGTGCTTATCTAAATTATTTCACCCAGGCAACTACTCCCATTATAACGATATCCATATTATTTCACCCATGCAACCACACCCATTATAACTATCTGATGGCTTCTTTCTCCTTTCTAGACTCTTAAGTTCCTTGTGGACAAGTCTTGGCCACATCTGTAAGTCTGTTCCCTATATCTTGCACAGCATCTGCAAAGTAAGGACCCGACAATGTTTGAGTTTTTAAAAATGTGTCAGAAGTAAATGGTTTTGATTTGTGATGGAGAACAGGAGTTAAGAAATGAGAAGGTATACAATGACAATGTTGACTAGGGAATATTTACAGACATAGTTCATCTGGATTTCAGTAAGGTATTTGATAGAGCCCCACATGACATTTTTGCATGGGCTAAAATTATATTGGTTAGGAGGATTTGTGGTCTATTTTAATTCTAGATCTAAAAAGAGTGTTGATGTAGAATTTTTATCAGCCTCAAGGGAATTCTTTAAGGAATATGCCTAGAAATTTAACCTGGCCTTTCCACATTTGAGTAAAGATATTCATAATATACTTATCAAATTGGATTAAAATATGTTAAACAAAGAAAAAGTAACTGCACTGGGGGAAAGAATTAGAATTCTAAAAGACTCTGACAGTTTAGAATAATGGGCTAAAATAAACAGAATGAATTTAGCAGAGTTAAATGTAAAGTATATAATTTTTATTAAAAAATTAATCCCAATATGCATATAGGTTACTTAACATAGGTTCATTTGATGGAGAAGTAAGGGATTTAGATTACCTGCAAGCTTACTAATCAACAATAGTGAGAGGTAGCTGCTAAAATATGTTCATGCATTCTAAGCTCTGTTAATAATTAAGAGAGTTGCCCTGGAGATCTGTTAATACTTAAGAGAGTTGCCCGGCTAGTGTGGCTCAGTTGGTTGGGCATGGTCAGGGCACATGCCAGGGTTTCGGCTCCATCCCTGGTGGGGGGTGTTTAGGAGGCAGCTGATCCATGTTTTGCTCTCAAGTTAATGCATCTCTCTCACTCTCTCCCCCTCTCCCTTCCTTTCTCTCTGAAAATCAATAAACTATTCTTTAAAAAATAATAATTAAACGAGCTTTTACATCAAATGGAGATAACAATCCTACTGTAGTAGAGCTTTTTGTTTGGGTGCTAGTTGTTAAGACATACTAAGTTCTCAGTGTGCCCTGCACTATCCTAAGGGCTTTATTTATTTATTTTAAAATATATTTTTATTGATTTCAGAGAGGAAGGGAGTGGGAAGAGAGAGAGACATCAATGATGTGAGAGAATCATTGATTGGTTGCCTCCTGCACGACCCCCCCCCCCCCCCCACTGGGGATTGAGCCTGCAACCCAGGCATGTGCCCTGACTGGAATTGAACCCGGGACCCTTCAGTCCACAGGCCAATGCTCTACCCACTGAGCCAAACCAGCTAGGGCTCTAAGGGCTTTATATGATACATCTGATTGATTCTTTACAGCCACCCTAGAGAGCTAGATACTATTTTAATTCCCATTTTATAAAATAAGGAAATTGTATAGAAAGGCATTAAGTAATTTTCCCACATTACACATCTATGTAGTGGCAGGGCTGGGATTTGAACTGATGCCAGAACTTTCTCTCTTACATACTATCCAAGTTCAGGCACCTCATTTTGGAGACATGGGAAGTTGCCATGTGCCCAAAAGAGGGTAGCCAGGGTGGTGCACTGGTGCCCAGAAATAACAATGGAAAGTGATTGAAGGAACTGAAACCCTTGAGTTGGAGAAAAGACAAACTGAGAGGTTGTTTCTGTTTTGCAAATGTATAAAAGGCAGCTTAGCCTTGAAATATGAAAGAATTGTCTTACAAAGTCATTAATAAAAGGACTGGGATGCTGGGAGTAGCAGCCAGTGAGGAAGGGTAGAGTAGTCAGGCTGCTATAAAGCAGGTTCCAACAGCTGGGGGATGCTGGTGGTACATACTGTAGGTTCATCTCCAAGTCTGAAATCGGAAAATTCTGGTATGTCCTTTGATTTTCTTCTTCATTGTCAATGTTCCACAGACTTGAACTACTTTTTCCTTTATGGTCCAGCAACTTTCATGATAGAGCAACTCTTTCTCCAGTATCTTAGGTTTTTGTAGACTTATTTTGAACTTTGATTAAATCATCATAGAGAATAAATGTCCCTCTGGGTTTTAAAATATAGCTGAAGGGCATGCTTTTACTGTAAGGATGTTATTCATAGACTTTAACACAGTGCTTGGAACATAGCAGCCATTCAATTAATGTTGGAAAAATCTTTGATATTTTCATTGAAATTTTTTCTACATAAGGATTTGTTAAAATGTTTCAATTTTATAAATCTGTAAAAAATGTATACTTTAGAAATAAATATAAATTTATTAACTATAGATTTATATCTACAACAAATAAATTCAACACATTAATATATCAATATATTACAGAAATATATAATAAATGTGATCTAATGTTTAACATACATGTAATGATATGTTATAAGTGTATAAATAGAATAAATATATGAAGCAATATATAATAAATAATGTATAAATAAATCTATATGTACACATACACACACACACACACACACACACACACACACACACACACACACACATATATATACTAGTGGCCCAGTGCACAGATTCGTGCACATTGAAAGGAAATTAATTAGAAGGTGGCTGGCAGGGAGGGACTGGACGAGATAGGCCAGACATGCCCTGGAGCCAACCTCCCATAGTCCCTCCCTGGCCGGCTGCACCTGGGGCGGTGCCGCTGCTCAAAGGGCATCTGCGGAGTAAGCGGGGTCCCTCCGGTAGGTGGGGTCCCTTGACCTGGCCTTTAGTGATTGGGCTGAAACCAGCTCTCAGACATCCCCTGAGGGGTCCCGGAGTGCGACAGGGCACTCGGCAAAGTTGCTGTTGTACAGGGTGTGGAACGCAAATGCAAGTGTGCAGTAAACCAGATTTGGGGCGACAGTACCCCAGCAACAACATAACCCACGCCTAAGGTGGAATCACATGGCCCCTTGAGGAATGGGCCTCCCTCTTCTCTGGTTCTGTGGTGCGTCACCTGAGAACCATCACTGCCAAGTCACTGCAACTCAGCAGTTCCTGCATTGAGCATCTGCCCCCTGGTGGTCAGTGCATGTCATACCTACTGGCCAGTTGGATGGTTGGATGGTTGGATGGTTGGACGGTTGCTTAGCCTTTTTTATCTATATATCTCTATCTCTATCTCTCTATCTCTCTATATCTCTATCTTTATCTCTATCTCTATCTCTATCTCTATCTCTATCTCTATCTCTATCTCTATCTCTATCTCTATCATCTCTATATCTATCTATATCTATCAAATTTATAAGAAGCTTATGGCCTGGTGCTATGGATTGGTACTTGGCATGGAAATAGTCAGGGGTAATGTTCTAAATATTTAACAATGGTAAGACATGGGCACCAACTGATCAGTGTGGTTGGTCAGAAGGCTGGAACTGCATCTTAGGGGCTGCTTGATGTGCAAACAATCAAGTTTGGGATTGTGGGGAAGTTGACAGGGTGCACCAAAGGATGAGGAAGGTCAGCGTCAGGTGGTGGTGAGTGCATTTGAGAAGTCTAGGGAGCAATCTTTCAGAATTTTAACAACTAGGTACACTTATACCACCTCCCCACTTGCAGAATATCAGTCCTGGGTGTAGTAAAGGAAGATTTTTCAGAGAATTTTGGAAAGTGAGGATTCACTGGGCAGTAGAGAGAGTGTTGGATTTGGGGGCCCAGATTAGAATTCAGATCTCCTTACTCCAAGTCATGTGCTTGTTCCTTGATACCAATTGGTGACTGTAGTGGGTTAAGTGGTGGGCCATAAAAAGGTATGTCCACACCCTAACCCCTGCAACCTGTGAATTTGGCCTTATTTGGACAGAGGGTATTTGCAATGTAACTGAGTTAAGGATCTTGAGATGTGATGATCCTGGATTACCAAGGTGGGCCTAAATACAATGGCAGGTGTCCCTATAAGACACAAGAGGAGAAGACATAGACACTGGGATAGGAGGAGGTATGATCATAGAGGTACACATTGGAGTCATACAATCAGAGAAGCCAAGAAACGCTGGGAACCACCAGAAACTGGAAAAGGGGAGAAGGGATTCTTCCTTTCAAAGGATTGTGTTCCGTAGACACTTTGATTTCAGACTTCTGTTCTCCAGAACTGTGGGAGAATAAATTTTTGTTGTTTTAAGTCACCAGATCTGTGGTAATTCGTTAGAGCAGCCCCGGGAAACTAATGCAGTATCCATATGGGAAAGAACTTACCGAGGGCCTGAGTGTAATTGGCAAGTTTAATTACCACCCGCATCTCCCAATGCCCTTTCTGTTAGTACCCAGTGGCAAGGGGAGTTTATTAAGAAAGTTTAGACTACATCTGCGTTGGAGCTAGATGGGGAGCAGCTGTCGGTGCAACCGGCTTTGGAGTAGGAGGGGCTGCGCTTCCTGCACGTCACTGATCCTGTTAATACTTCAGCTTCAGAGAACCAAGATGGCGGCATAGGTTAACGCGGGAGTTTGCTGCCTCGAACAACCACTTCAAAAATACAACTAAAAGATGGAACGGACATCATCCAGAACCACAGGAAGGCTGGCTGAGTGGAAGTTCTACAACTAGGAGGAAAGAGGAAACCATACGAGACTCAGAGAAGGCGCAGTGCTGAAGTGAAATACTAAGGTTCGGAGTGCATGTGGAGCGGGCCGGCAGCGGAGGGCGCGGTTGTTGTTTTCAATCGGGAGGGAGTTTCAGACTCTGAGCTCCAGATCCGGGCGAGTCTCTAGGGACCCAGACTCAAACAGGAGAAGCGGGAAGGCAGCTTCCTCTCCGAGGTTTGCAGCGGTTGCAGAGCCGCTGGGGACGGAACCGAGAGCAGCCATAACTGCTTGCTCTGCCCGCCCTGTAGATCCCCTGGGACCCACCCCGCCCAAGCCCTGCACAGAGGCATTTGCCGGATAGCCTCAGGCAAAGGCTAGATTAGCACCGCCCTAGAGATTCAGCACAGAAGCTCTCCCATTGCAGACATAGCTGACTCTCATAGCCAGTTAGCCTGGAGGTCAATTCACCCCCAGTATTGCCGACAACAATCAAGGCTTAACTACAACAAGACTGCGCACAAAGACCACAAGGGGGTGCACCAAGAAAGCATAAAAAATGCGGAGACAAAAAAACATGACAGAAATGGAGGATATAGAGCTAAAAAACGCACTTTTAAGGGCTTCCAATAATTTGCTAGAAACTGCCGATAAACTTGATGAGAGCCTCAAGAAATCTAATGAGACCCTCGATGTTGTGATAAAGAACCAACTAGAAATTAAGCATACACTGACTGAAATAAAGAATATTATACAGACACCCAACAGCAGACCAGAGGAGCGCAAGAATCAAGTCAAAGATTTGAAATGCGAAGAAGCAAAAAACACCCAACTGGAAAAGCAAAATGAAAAAAGAATCCGAAAATACGAAGATAATGTAAGGAGCCTCTGGGACAGCTTCAAGTGTACAAACATCAGAATTATAGGGGTTCCAGAAGATGAGAGACAGCAAGATATTGAAAACCTATTTGAAGAAATAATGGCAGAAAACTTCCCCCACCTGGTGAAAGAAATGGAATTACAGGTCCAAGAAGCGCAGAGAACCCCAAACAAAAGGAATCCAAAGAGGACCACACCAAGACACATCATAATTAAAATGCCAAGAGCAAAAGACAAAGAGAGAATCTTAAAAGCAGCAAGAGAAAGAAAGTCAATTACCTACAAGGGAATACCCATACGACTGTCAGTTGATTTCTCAACAGAAACTATGCAGGCCAGAAGGGAATGGCAAGAAATATTCAAAGTGATGAATGCCAAGAACCTACAACCAAGATTACTTTATCCAGCAAAGCTATCATTCAGAATTGAAGGTCAGATAAAGAGCTTCACAGATAAGGAAAAGCTAAAGGAGTTCATCACCACCAAACCAGTATTATACGAAATGCTGAAAGGTATCCTTTACCCTGTGTATTGGGAGAGTGTGTTGGAGATTTCTCTAGGTCAGTGATGGCGAACCTATGACACGTGTGTCAGAGGTGACACGTGAACTCATTTTTTTGGTTGATTTTTCTTTGTTAAATGGCATTTAAATATATAAAATAAATATCAAAAATATAAATCTTTGTTTTACTATGGTTGCATATATCAAAAAATTTCTGTATGTGACACGGCACCAGAGTTAAGTTAGGGTTTTTCAAAATGCTGACACGCCGAGCTCAAAAGGTTCGCCTTCACTGCTCTAGGTTCACATGGGACTGTTTCTCTTCAGTAGACTTAGCCACACAATCCTTTCATTGTAAAAAACATCAGAGTAGCAACAGTTGGCACACATACCTCTTTGTGATTTCTATTGATATGAATTTGTTATTTTTAAAGAAAATCAACACATTTACCTAATTAGGAGTCATACTCTTATGTATATTTCTGAAATTAATTTTTAGCATAGAGTGACAGTAATGCACACACACACAAAAACACTCATGCATCATTTTAGATAAACTCAGACTACTGATAAAGGGTCTCAATAGACCTTAGAACTACTATTATATTTGTACCTATTCTAAGGATTTTTTGGAACTAAACTGTTCATTTTCTTAATTTTTAAAAATATTTTTATTTTTAATTGCAGTTGACATACCATTTTATTTTAGTTGCAGGTGTACAACCCTGTGATTAGACATTTCTATAACTTACAAAGTGAGCACACTGATAAATCTAGTATGCACCTGGCTCTGTACATAGCTATTACAATTTTATTGACTATATTCCCTATGCTATACTTTACATCCCCATGTCTGTTCTGTAACTGCCAATTTGTACTTCCCAATCCCTTCAACTTTTTACCTAGTCCTGCAACCCCCCTCCCATCTGGCAACTATCAAAATGTTGTTGTTGTTTTTTTATCTATGAGAAAGTTTCTATTCTTTGTATTCATTTATTTTGTTTTTTAGATTCCACATATAAGTGAAATCATATGGCATTTGTCTTTCTCTGTCTATTTCACTTAGCACAATACTCTCTAGGTCCATCCATGTTGTTGCAGATGGCAAGACTTCATTCTGTTTTTTATGGCTGAGTTATATTACATTTATATAGTACCACATCTTCTTTATTCATCTACTGTTCTATCCTTCTATTGATAGACACTTAAGTTGCTTCCATATCTTGGGTATTATAAATAATGCTGCAATGAATATATGGATGTATATGTCTTTTCAATTTAGTGTTTTGTGTTTATTTGGATAAATATGCACAAGTAGAACTGCTGAGTCCTTCTTTGTCTCTTGTTATAGCCTTTGCTTTAAAGTCTATTTTGTCTGGTATAAGTATTGCTATCCCAGTGGTTTTGTTTTGGTTTCCATTTTTATGAAATATCTTTTTTGCCTCCTTTTACTTTTAGGCTGTCTTTCAATCTGAAGTGAGTCTCTTGTAGACAGCATATGTAAGGGTCTTGTTTTCTTATCCATTCAGCCACCCTATATATCTTGATTGGAGCACTTAATCCATTTGCATTTAAAGTAATTGTTGGTTGATATGTATTTATTGCCATTTTCTTATTCATATTTTTTAATCTTTTTTTCTTCTTTTTCTTAAAGAAGACGCTTAACATATCTTGTAATAGTGGTTTGGTGATGATGAGCTTCTTTAGCTTTTTCTTGCCTGGGAAGCGCTTTATCTGTCCTTTGATTCTAAATGATAGCCTTCCTGGGTAGAGTAATTTTGGTTCTAGGTCCTTGCTTTTCATTACTTTGAATCTTTCTTGCCATTCCCTTTTGGCCTGCAAAGTTTCTGTTGAGAAATCAGCTGACAGTCTTATGAGAGCTTCTTTGTAGGTAACTAGTTGATTTTCTCTTACTGCTTTTAAAATTCTCTCTTTGTCTTTAACCTTTGCCATTTTAATTATAATGTGTCTCCATGTGGACCTCTTTGAGTTAATCTTGTTTGGGATGCTCTGTGCTACTTGGACTTGTGTGTCTTTTTTCTTTACCAGGTTAGGGCAGTTTTCAGTCATTATTTTTTCAAATAGGTTCTTAATTCCTTGCTCTCTGTGTTTGTTTCTATGTATTTAGGTAGACCCAGTCTTGGTATGGTAGCCTTATGTAGTAGGTGTCCTTTAGGGCCCAGTGGTGCAGCCTCCTCCGTCATCTGAGCTGGGTGCTCTAGGTGCACTCCCCGCACCCCATATGGGCTGTGTGCACCCTTCTGTTGTAGTTGATCTTTGATTGCTGTTGGCATGCCCCTGGGAGGGATTGACCCCCGTGCTGATAGGCTATAAAGACTGGCCATGACTACAGCAGAGGATCAGCTGTGTAAGGACCAACTTCACAGAGCAGAACACACTTCAGTGGGACTCTGGTGCCTGCTGAGTTTGCCCCTTGAGTGTATTGCTCATGGAAGTGGTTGGGTGTGCTTTAGCGTGGTCTGAAGCTGGCCACCAGTTGTGCTGGCTCTAGGGCCTCCCAGGAGGTGCAAGCCAAGCACAACTGCTACCTGTGCCCTGCCAGGGGCACCCAGCATGAGCTACAAAGTAGTCTGCAGATGGCCATTACTTGTGTTGGGCTTGGAGGTGCCCAGGAGAGGCTAAGAAGTGAACAGAATCTGACTGCTACTAGTGCTGGGCCTGGGTCCACTTAGCAAGAGGTACAGGGTATGCCAAGGCCAGAGGCTGCTTGTTTGGAGTTTGTGAACCTTTGAGAGGTTTTAGGAAAGACTGAAGCATGAGCCAAGAAAAGCCACTGAAAATAGATTGGGCGGGCCTGCAAGTTGGGTGGGGCAGTGTCTCTGGGAATCACCAGAGCTGGGCAAACAGTGTTAGTCAGGTTGATGGAGAGTCAGATATTGTGCCTGCCTGTGTCTTCAGAGGGAGAGCTCAGCAAAGGAATAATAGTTTTGGCCAGTATTTCTCCCCAGCCCTTGCCTCAAAGCTAGACAATTCAGTTCCTCCCAGTATGTTCTTGGTGCCTTAAAAATTTTTTTAATTGATTTTAAAGAGGAAAGGAGAAGGAGAGATAGAAATATCAATGATGAGAGGAAATCACTGATTGGCTCCCTTCTGCATGCCCCCCACTGGGGATCAATCTTACAACTCAGGCATGTTCCCTGACCAGGAATTGAACCATGACCTCTTGGTTCATAGTTCAATGCTCAACCACTGAGCAACACCACCAGGCTTTCGGTGCCTTTTGAACTGCTGCCTCAGTGCTAGAGCTCAGAGTGAGTGAGTCTGAGTACATCCGTGGCATTGGTCCTTTAAGAGGAATGCCTGGGACTCCAGAAGACCTCGGTCTCACTCAGCCACAATCTCTGCTTGTTTTTCACAGCCGGAAGTTATGGGGATTTCTTTTCCTGGCACTGGAACCCTGGGCTAGAGAGCTTGGTGTGAGGCTTGGACCCCCTAGCTTCTCAGGAGGTCCCCTGCAGCCGAGGTAGTCCTCCCGATTTTTAACCTCCACAGTTGGGTGTGGTGGCAGCCCATTCCCGTCTCTACCCATCTCAAAGTGGCTTCTTCTGTGCAGCCTTAATTGTAGGACTTCTTTTCAGCTATATTTCAGGCATTTCTCAATGATGGCTGTTTTGTATTTTACTTTTAATTTTGATGTGGTTGTGGGAGGATGCCAGTACCACATTTATGTACTCTGCCATCTTGACTGGAGCCCCCATAATAAATTTTTAAGTAAACATGATAGTGTATTGTTTACTTCTGATCACATAGTTGCTCAGATACTTTTGCCACTAGAATAACAAATAAGAGAAAGACAGTGTTTAAACACTTTCACTGACATTAGAAAAACAAGCAAAAATCCATTTTGCAATACTTTGCAATACGTGTGGCTTTCAAAGCATGATGCCATATGCTTGAGGTCTGTCATTCAGTAATGTCAAGTTTCACAGCTAGCCTGTGGTCATATGAACCTGGAGCTCCTTAGAGATAACTTGATGGCTTTGTCCATAAGTGCCATATTGAGCATTTGTAAAATTGTAAAAGGAATCCTTAACTTTTTCCTTGAGAGCGTATTTTAAGTTGTGTAATGCCTTAGTAGAAATTTAAAACTTTTGAATTAAATGTAGTGAGAGAGGACATTAAAGTTTTCTGTTAAGAACATAAGTGATTGTTGAAGACTAGTAAATGATCTTCGAAATAAGGAACTATTAATGTCATAATGCCATCTATTTTCTTTTGTGATATCTTTGTTGTTAATGCTTTGTAGCCCCCAAACTCAGAAAAATAAAGTGCTGTAAATCCAAATAATTATTTTAATTCTGTCTGGTTATCTAAAACAAAACAAAACAAAAAATCAGTAATACAAGTACCTTGAGTTCTATATATATATAATTAAAAAATTAGATTCTCATTTATGAATAATTTTTGCATGTGGTCCAAACTTCAGGCATGAAATAAAAGTTTTCTGAGTATCATTGTGGCCTCCTCTGTAGGCGAATAATAGGAACCTGAGTAGCCTGAGCAATTCCATGGAATGTCATTTTTCATTTAAGCATATATCCCCAAGTGACCCAGGCTAGATTTCCACAGTGATCCACATAGATCTCTCTACAAAGATTATCCAGTTTTCTGGGCAAGAACAAAGGGTAGGGGAGGAAGAGTCTTTGGATGGAGGTGTTTGGAGAGATAAAAGAAATGCATGAAAGTA
>NW_005874528.1:0-5276 GCF_000147115.1 Myotis lucifugus
AGAAATTCCCTCTTTTAAATATAATTTAGCTAAGGCAGTATTGCCTTTCCTTGTAAAATTACAGAATTGTCATCTCCCGTCTTAACATTTTTCCTCCCTTCTTATTCAGTTTTCCCAGGACACCAGATATTCTTTGAAGTGTGCTAATGTAATTTATTCTCCCTTTCTTCACAGTATCTATTTGTTTGATGAAGGATCCATCGCTCTGTTTTGCTGCTATCGCTCCCCCACCAAGAAGTATTTTCTTTTGCCCTCCTGAGTCTATCTGGACTCTGTGAGTGTAGGATATGTGATTTCCACGTACCACTCCACAAACTTTGATTTTTGTGAATGTTGAAGGGGGGAGAGATTATACAAAGTAATGTAGAGGCAGGAAGTCACTGTAATAATCCGAATCTTTTCAGAAGATTTTAGAGCAGACACACAAAAGGGCTTGGTGCACTGCTCTCCTTGGCCAAGAGTAGGGAGAGCGAAGAATTCCAGTCATGCAGGTCAAGTAGGAATTTGGCCCGTCTGAGCATATGTCTTAAACCCGAGACCACTGGTGTGGCTCGGTGGCTGAGTGTCAACCTATGAATCAGGAGGTCACGGTTTGATTCCAGCCAGGGCACATGCCTGGGTTGTGGGCTTGATCCCCAATGTAGGGTGTGCAGGAGGCAGCCAATCAATGATTCTCTCTCATCATTGATGTTTCTATCTCTCACTCCCTCTTCCTTCCTCTTTAAAATCAATAAAAAGAAATTTAAAACAAATAAACAAAAACTACCTGAGGCCATAGGGATAACTCTGAGATAGCAAAGATAAGAGCTTTCCTAGAATGGCAGGGTGACCAACTTAATCCTGATTTGCCTGGGACTTACCTAGTGTCTTGGAAAACACCTCAGTCCCAAGGAAACCCGGAGGGTTGGTTACCCTATATATCACATAAGCCTCTTGTTGGATATGGATGATCAATGACCTCTACTAGCAGTGTGCTTTCAGGAGATATGTTTATTTTTTGTCCAACTCAAGCAATACAACTGTCCTCAATCTGTGTATGTGTATATATATAGATGGTGGGTGGGTGTGGCAATGGGAGAGAGTCAGAGGTTGAGGAGCAACGAGGGATAAAAAAAATCCCCACAATATGAATAGCACAGGGATATGGAGACTTCTCTGTTCCCACCATCATTACAATAGCATCCTCTGGTCCCTTCAGATTTTGAATCAGGTATTTAATATGCAGCATCTCTATTGAAAACCTCATTTGTCATTTATTATCATCACTTCCATGTGAAATTTCAAGTAGCCTTTGGCCTGGGCCAAACAAAAATGGATAGGGATCTCTTCTTCCCTCCTCAGGCTCTTCCCACTCAGAGAATTAGTAGGGAGAAAACTTCAACATCTCTCTCTACCATTGAATGGCTCTTCCACAAAGGAGGGGCGGTGGCTACTGTGGTTGTCTAGAAGCTAACATTTATTGGGTCACATTTTAAATCATAGAGTTACTTTCAAAGTTTACCTCCAAGTAAACTTTTCTCTTTCATTACCTTCCTCACCCAAGGATATTTTTTCCATTGATTTTTTAGAGAGAGTGGAAGAGAGAGGGAAAGACAGAGAAACACTGATGTGAGAGAAACACTTCGATTAGTTGTGTGAGATTGGTTGCCTCTTGCATGTGCCCTCACCAGGGCCTGGGCTGGGGAGGAGCCTGCAACCGAAGTACTTGCCCTTGACCTGAATGGAACCCATAACCTTTTGATCTTCAGGCCGACATTCTATCCACTGAGCCAAACTGGCTAAGGCCTCACAAATCTTTAAGAGAGCCAGAGGCTGTCTTAAATTTCTCTCTGCCAGTTGGTTAGATTCTGTGCTTGTAAATGAGTAATCAAATGAAAAAGAAATTTTTTCTTCAAAGTAACTATCCACTCAGGTAGACCCTAAACTCTGTCTGAAATAGTGTGGTGATTGTAGCCTAGGTTAAAGTTATATTTTCTAGTCCAAGTTTTATCAGAGAGTACACAGTTTGAGATTATTGTGTGAGGGAGGCCACTAGTAGAGTTGATCCTGGTTAAGGAGCAGCAGCAGAGATGGGCAACCTCGCCCAGGAGAAAAAGACAGATACTTGCAAGAGGTTTTTACTTGCTATATTTTATTATTCATTCAACCTGGAGGCAACTTGATTTACCATATGGCAATCATTCATCTATTTACCATCTCTATAGTTTTACCTTTTCTAGAATGTCATATGATTGGAAACATATAGTATGTAACCTTGTCAAATTGCCTTCTTTCTCTTAGAAATGTGCACTTAAGATTCATCTATGCCTTTTCTTTTTCTTTTTTTAAAAAAAATATATTTTATTGATTTTTTACAGAGAGGAAGGGAGAGGGATAGAGAGTTAGAAACATCCATGAGAGAGAAACATCGATCAGCTGCCTCCTGCACACCCCCTACTGGGGATGTGCCTGCAATCAAGGTACATGCCCTTGACCGAAATCGAACCTGGGACTCTTTAGTCCACAGGCCGACGCTCTAGACACTGAGCCAAACTGGTCAGGGCCATCTATGCCTTTTCATAGCTCTTTATTCCTATCACTGAATAGTATTCTATGGATGTACCATGGTTAGTTCATCATCATCCATTCTATTGAAGGACATCTTGCTTGCTTCCAGTTTTTGGTTATTAAAAATAAAGCCACTATAAATATTTATGTGCAGGTTTTTGTGTGGACATAGGTTTTTAAAATCAGTTGGGCAAATAACTAGGAGCATGTTTAATTGATACTATGGTAAGACTGTAAAGTTGTCTTCCAAAATAGTTGTTTCATTTTGCATTCCCACAGGCAATAAATGAGATTTCCTGTTGTTTTGCATCTTTTCATATTTTTGTATCTATAAAATGAATCCTCTAAAAGGTCCAAAAGAGTATATATCTGAATTACTTAGAAGAGTAGTAAATACTCAATACATGATAGTATTATTGCTATAGATTTTTAAAAATATACTATTGATCCAAGAGACACGATTTCTCTAACTTTAAAGCAGAGGAATGTTAGAGAGGGAGTAAAATTTGCATTTTCTGACATGTCTTAAAAAACTATCAGACTGTTCTGAAACTGCCTCCCATTTACATACTTATAGAGTATTCTGATTAGGAGAACTGCTCAGGGTCTTGCCTCATGAGAGACCCTTGGCTCACCACACACCTATATTGTTCATAGACTAAGAGTTTCCCAAAGGCCAGGGCCAAACCTACATGTCTCATCATTCCCCGGCATGCATTCTAGAGCTCTGTTTATAGATCATTCATTCATTCATTCATTCACTCATCAAAAGTTATTGAGCATTGGCCGTACCAGGCAGCAAGTATGCAGTGGATGAGCTTGAGAAACCATATTTGAGGGGGATAACAGCCAAGTGGGAGGGAATAGAATCTCACTGATGTCCTTTTTCATACAATGACAGTGAGTAGAGTCGAGGTGATTATAGGAAATGCAGTATCCTCAACAAACCACCCGCAGGTTCATAAGAGAATTCTGGTAGCTGAGTTTCTGCATGGTTGGGAGTCAGGTATAGGTCATTAAAAAGGTTTCCTGAGGCTTGCCTTTCTTCTCACACAGACCATTTTGTCATCAGTTTTCTTAAAGACTAGTGGCCCGGTGCATGGATTCATGCACATTGAAAGGAAATTAATTAGAAGAAAGATTCATGTGGTAATTATGTTACTGCAAAAAATTACATGTCAAAATAGTATATATAATAAAGTATTATAAAATTAAAATACAAAATATTTTCACATCGCTACTCACCCTTTCTCTATAATAGAAGTATCAGAGAGGAAAGAAAATTAGTAAATATATATGAAAATAATATATAAATTTATTAATAAATAAACAATAACAACATGATATAAAAACAACAGACATGATATAAAAATAACAAAAACATGATATAAAAACGATTGATAAATTGATTAATAAATAAACAACAACATGATATAACAACAACAAAGACATGATATAAAAACAACATTGATAAAAACAGTGACTGATAAATTGATTAAACTTATTCTAATATCTCCCTGTACACCACATTAAGAGTAAAAACACTTTCAGAGTGCTTGACTAATTTCCCTTATGATGAAGTATTTACAACTTTAATGTCAAACGCTCTTTGAACTTGAGAGAAAGCAACATATAACTGACCACGTCTGAAAAGAGATTCAGGTAGGAATATTCCTACTCTGTCTAGAGTTTGTCCTTGTAATTTATTAATAGTCATCACAAATGCTGGCATCATGGGAAACTGTCTTTGAATTAATTTAAATGGGAGGCCGGTGTCAGACAGGGACAAATCAATTCTTGGAATCAGAACAACCCTCTCCTTCCGCAGATCCTGTTAATACTTCAGCTTCGATTATGTTAGGTCACAATCTTTTGATAATAAATCTAGTATCATTACAAAGACTTCATTTACATTCTTGTATCATGTGTGATTGGTGCCAGTGAGAGCTTTATATGTATTGCGCATGTGCGAGTCAACATTTATTTTTAAATTGCCAGTGTGTGTCATATGTACTGGCCGGTTGGATGTACATATGGTCAGTCACTTAGCCTTTTATATATATAGACTAGAGGCCTGGTGCACAAAAATTTGTGCACTCGGGGGAGTGCCTCAGCCCGGCCTGTGCCCTCTCGCAGTCTGGGACCCCTCGGGGGATGACCACCTGCTGGCTTAGGCCCGCTCCCTGGGGGATCAGGCCTAAGCTGGCAGTCAGACATCCCTCTGGCAGCCCAGGAGCCCTTGGGGGATGTCCACTTGCCAGCGGGGAGCAGGCCTAAGCTGCAGTCAGACATCCTTAGCACTGCTGAGGAACCAGGAGAGGCTCCCACCACCACCGCTGTACTGGCAGCCGTCAGCCTGGCTTGTGGCTGAGCAGAGCTCCCCCTGTGGGAGTGCACTGACCACCAGGGGGAAGCTCCTGCATTGAGCGTCTGCCCCCTGGTGGTCAGTGTGTGTCATAGTGACCAGTCATTCCCAGTCATTCTGCTGTTAGGGTCAATTTGCATATTACCCTTTTATTATATAGGAGTGCCTGGCCAGCCTGGGTGAGGGGCTGATGGCTGTTTGCAGGCTGGCCACAGCCCCCAGCCAACCAAGCTCCCAGTGGAGGCTGGCTGGAAGCAGGTATCAGGGATTTATTTGTCTTCTATAATTGAAACTTTGTTACCATGGGCGGAAGGCTGCAGCCAGCTCAGGGGAGGGGGGAAGCTTGGCTTCCTCCATCACCTGG
>NW_005874528.1:5479-7991 GCF_000147115.1 Myotis lucifugus
TCTTAGTGATCTTCCTTTGGGTGCCACTCTCATTGGCTGGGCTTTCTGCCTGCCAGGGCAACCTCAAGGTTACTGCTCTTAGTTTCAACCCTGTTCACTCTTTGAATGTACAATAACAGGACTGATTGCACACTTTTCCTTCCATCTCACACTCCTACACTTTGGTGTTGGTGTCTAAGTTAATGTTTTTTATGTTCTTCCCATTTTAAAAAACTGTTTTGAAATGTTGATTATCTAAGGGAAAAAAACAAAACAAAACACCCGAACCTGTAATTCCAAACCTGTATGAAGATTTTGCTGACTTCATGAAGAATGGAGCACTCTCACACTCCCTGTTTTATTTGTCCACAGGAAAGCTGTATAATGCAGGTTGGGTATTTGCATCTATTTCCATAGAGTGCTGCTGTGTTCCAGCTCTGCTCTGTGTAGAAACATTCTTGTACTATTTCAGATAACATTCTATTCAGAGATGAAGGCCCAATAAGTAGGATAATCATGATTTGAAAAATATTTCATGCTTTCTACCCAAGTGTTCTTACTACTACTCCAAATGCTTGTCAGAATTTTGTTAAAAGGAAGAGAGGTGAATGCACAGCCTCACTAGACCTATTGATTTCATAGGTCCAGTAAGAACATAGCACCCTGAAGAGAGCTAATCAATCTTAGAAAATATTCCTGCTACCTCCCAAATTAAGTGCATTCCTTTCAAATTTCTTCTTTATTATTACAGTACAAATATTGGAGCCTCTGTTGCTTCTCTTGCCTAAGGGTGTCATCCTCTTGTGTTTCTCAGCTCCTCATTATCCTCTGATATTGATTTTTCTACATCTAGGTCAGCGGTTCTCAACCTGTGGGTCGCGACCCTTCGGGGGTCGAACAACCCTTTCACAGGGGTTGCCTAAGACCATCAGAAAACACATATATAATTACATATTGTTTTTGTGATTAATCACTATGCTTTAATTATGTTCAATTTGTAACAATGAAAATACATCCTGCATATCAGATATTTACATTATGATTCATAACAGTAGCAAAATTACAGTTATGAAGTAGCAACGAAAATAATTTTATGGTTGGGGGTCACCACAACATGAGGAACTGTATTAAAGGATCATGGCATTAGGAAGGTTGAGAACCACTGATCTAGGTGATGAGAGGAGCTAACCAGTATAGATCTTGTTTCTCCCTCCTCCAAAAACAATAACATCTCCTTTTTGGGCCTATTATCTTCTGCATTGTAACTTACACAAATATCCCCCAACTTAAACATTTCTCCACCTAAATCCTATCTGCCCCTCCAGATATCACTATATCTCTTTCTTCCCCATTACAGTGAAGCTTCTGATAGGAACTATTCCTACTTCCTCAATGGCTCATCCCTTGGCTCTCTGTAGTCTGGATTTGGTCCCATTATTCCAACTCAAGCAATTTTTTCTGGGGTCATCACTGATACCTCTGTTGGGGGATCCAGTATGTACTTTCTAGTGTTGATAGCATCTGACCTCCCTGGAGCATCAGACTGTGGACTAGGCCTCTCTTTGTCACATTCCCTACAGGTATTTTCAGCTCCTCATACTGTACTTCATAAATAGATAGTATTGATTGCTAACTATGTGCTAGGTACTATTCTTAGGACCATGTATTTGGTCATATTTTTGTACCTTGTTCTAAAAAACAAAGTGAATGTGATTGGGGGCACTTATGGAATGCCAAAAGGAAATATCAGATGAATAATATGATAAAGCCAAGATTTTTGTGGTTTTGTTGCTAGAAAATGAACATTTATATATTGGCAGTGGGAAGCTTCCATGGCCTTTATTATAAGAACAACAGTGTATTTAATCACTAAATGGAAAGTTCCTGATGTCAGGAATCTTTACACTTCTTTCTAGGTTTTTTATCTTGAATATTCGACTTTATGCTAGAATGAGAACTGTCACTACATATCATTTTAATTACCCTTCTTTTTTGCTTTGGCTTGTATCTCTGTTCCTTCATGTCCACGGTCTCCTGTTCACTCCATCTTCCCCTTATTAGCAGGAGCTGATAAAGGGTTTGGCCAGGGCTTCATTTAACTTTGAACCATGATGAATGATATTCAAGCAGAGATGTTGTATTAGTTTGCTAGGGCTGCTAGGATATTTTTTCATTGATTTTTAGAGAGAGTGGAAGGGAACGGGGAGAGAGAGAGGGAGAGAAACATCAATGTGAGAGAGACATATTCATTGGTTGCCTCCTGCACACACCCCAACCAGGGCTGAGGATTGAGCCTGCAACTGAGGTACATGCCCTTGACCAGAATGGAACCTGGGACCCTTCAGTCTGTGAGCCGACGCTCTATCCACTGAGCCAAACCGGCTAGGGCTCCCTCTGTTTCTTTACATCATTTTTCTTCTATGCATGTCTGTGTCCAAAATCCCTCTTCTTATAGTGACATCAATCATACTAGTTTAGAACCCTCCCTAATAATCTCATTTTAATGTGACTATCTCTGTAAAGATGCTATGTC
>NW_005874528.1:40123-47709 GCF_000147115.1 Myotis lucifugus
ACACACACACTATGGCTTCTTTTTACATTATTTTATTTTATTTATTTTTACATAATTTTGTGTCAGTAATAAAGGGCATGACTATTTAAGCAGCATGTAATCAATCATATCTCTATGTAAGTTCCCCAGTGGTCATCAACAAGAGAATTGTGATTATGTTTTGAGGCATTATTTATTCTGTAAAAAACAGTTCTTATTCTTGTTATTATGGCTTTACTGTAAAATAGTAGTACTCTATCAATGTCTCCCTTTTTCATTTTTATGTCAGTTAATTTTATGTTTTTCATTGATTGATTGATTGATTGATTGTCTAAAGTTTTACATATGTCTCCTTTTACCCCGATTGATATCTCCCCCCCCCCCCCCATTCCCACCCTGGGCAAGCTCCCACCGCCCCAGTGTGTGTCCATTGATTATGCTAATATGCATGCATACAATGCATGGCAACAAGGCCCTTAGTTGGTCTCTAAATCCCCCCCCCCCCCCCCCGCCCTTTTTCTCTGGGGCTATTCTTGTTCATCAAATTATGTTGATCATTACATATGCGTGAGATCATGTGATATTTATCTTTCTCTGACTGGCTTATTTTGCGTAGTACAATGCTCTCCAGGTCCATCCATGCTGTTGCAAATGGTAAAAGTTCCTTCTCTTTTACAGCGGTGTAGTATTCCATTGTGTAGATGTACCACAGTTTTTTAATCCACTCATCTGCTGATGGGCACTTAGGTTGTTTCCAAATCTTAGCTATGGTAAATTGTGCTGCTATGAACATAGGGGTGCATATATCCTTTCTGATTGGTGATTCTAGTTTCTTGGGATATATTCCTAGAAGTGGGACCACTGGGTCAAACAGGAGTTCCATTTTTAACTTTTTGAGGAAACTCCATGCTGTTCTCCACAGTGGCTGCACCAGTCTGCATTCCCATCAGCAGTGAAGGAGGGTTCCTTTTCCTCCACATCCTCTCCAGCACTTGTCATTTGTTGATTTGTTGATGATAGCCATTCTGACAGGTGTGAGATGGTATCTCATTGTTGTTTTGATTTGCATCTCTCGGATGATTAGTGACTTTGAGCATGTTTTCATATATCTCTCATCTCTCGGCCTTCTGTATGTCCTTTTTTGAAAAGTGTCTATTTAGGTCCTTTGCCCATTTTTTGATTGGATATATCAGTTAATTTTTTTGTACATATTGCACCATTTTTAAAACCAGTGGGTCTATGAATGGACATTTCTGATTTGTGTTAATAAGGGACCTTTTTCTGATACCAATTCAGATACCTCTCAGAGTAAATAAAATTTGCGATCGCACTTTCAAATGGAAGTAAGTGTACATTCATTCAATGAATATATAAATTATTGAGCTTTGAGAAAACATTTTTACAAATGCATGTGCTTTACGTAGGGAGACAGTGGTAACAAGTGGAATTACTCACTAACACCATTGTGAACAATATTTTCTAATGCATCTGAAATCATTGGTAGTAGACCTATAAATCAACTTTTTTTCTCTGACCAGGGTAGGAAGGCTAATGGAAAACATATGCATGGAATCATATTATAAATTCAGCTGCAAGTATGTTTACCAAGTATCCATGGTTATCAGTATGGTGAGTTTGCACTAAGAACCCCAGTCAGAATCCCAGATAAAGCACTAGCCCCACAATTTAACCCAAGTACCATGTCACCATATGTTGACAATTTATTCCAAATGCAGGAAAGGATTGTTATGCTTTCTGTTAAGTAAAATCTCAAAGTGTGACTCCTTGTGCATTGAGAGGCCAAGACTTAGCCACTCACATATTTTCCAAAAAATATTTACAGAGTACCTACAATGTGCTAAGCACTCTACTCACATGCCTTGGGGATGAAAATGAAAGGAAGATAAACCACAATTGATTGAAAAAAGTTGTTCCTGGACCTCTCAGGTAAAATAGGTAGAGATATGGGTCTCTTGGAGGGGAGGAGTAAAGAAGAAAATTTACATAACTCTGGTGGGTCATATCTTCTATTGTAACAAAGCAATTTGCTGATCTTGAGACAGAATTATCTGAGGACCTATCTACCCGTTGATCACCCCCTTACATTGCCACCATTTGCTCTAAACCCTTATAGTGAGGTGTTGCATAGCTTAGATCAACTCTTCCTGATCCATAATGTGGGCCTCCAGAAGTTTATATATATAATACATTTACATATAAATTATCTTTAGTCCAGAATATATTGAACTAGAAGAGACTATCCAAATCCACCTAAGCCAAGGGGATTGGGACTCAAAGAACCTAGTTTATCATCTGGAGTGACCCCTGAGCCTTTGGAGCTGAGGTGCGTTATCTTCCTCCATGCAGATTAAGCAGCAGAGAGAGCTGCAGAGAGAGATAAGAATGAAACAGCTTCTTTTTGAGCCCTAGCTTTGCAGCTGCAATGGGTCAGTGAGGCTTGTCTGTATCCTGGGAGCTCTAACTAACATATTACTTTAATGTCAGCTTAAGAGCGAGGTCTAGTTCAAAAGGCAGATCTCTGTAGGCATGGGAGGTGGGAAGGAAAGGCAGCGTATGTTATTACTTGTAATATACATTCATGCAATCTTAAAACTGAAGTAATCTTTAGAAAGTTTCTAATTTAGCCCAATTTTATAGGTTAAGAACATTAAAGCTCAGAGAGAGGAAACATATTTTGACCAGGTTAGGCCATGAACGAGTAGTTATTGGCAGAGTCAGAATTTAAATCTTTGTTCTAGAACAGTGGTTCTCAATCTTCCTAATGCTGTGACCCTTTAATACAGTTCCTCATGTTGTGATGACCCCCAACCATAAAATTATTTTCATTGTTACTTCATAACTATAATTTTGCTACTGTTATGAATCGTAATGTAAATATCTGATATGCAGGATGTATTTTCATTGTTACAAATTGAACATAATTAAAGCATAGTGATTAATCACAAAAACAATATGTAATTATATATGTGTTTCCGATGGTCTTAGGTGACCCCTGTGAAAGGGTCGTTCGACCCCCAAAGGGGTCGCGACCCACAGTTTGAGAACAGCTGTTCTAGAAGTTCTCACATATATATCATGGGAATGCAATGTCTGAAAATGATATTGTGTTGCCTGTACCTCTACAAACAGTTCCAGACAAGTATTGCAATCCATTAATATGTTCATGTATTATGCCTTAGTCAAATACATTTTAGCATTCTCTAGCTCTTCTTTCTATGAAAAATGGATTGACTAAAAGTACCATTTCCATTGGTGTGAGTTGTTTACATTACTTTGTCTTCCTTTAACTTAATTCTCTAGATGAGAGATTCATGATCTCTTCCACTTCTTACAAGCTGCTTAATCAGTTGTTTGCTCTACGCTCAGCAGGTCCTTCACAGTTGCTCAGCAATTTTTCTCTTATTCTTGTGGAGAAATTTTCATGTTTCCTCAAGGTCCCTGTATAATCCCTTTTTGGTGCTGCAAATTAATCTTTTTCTTCACACAAAAAATCTGAAATTGCTAAGGGATAAAATCCACCCACTTCCCTCATGCATTAAGGATTAAACATTTCTTCCATTCTCTCTTGACTCAAAGTGATACGAGTCTTTCTTTTCCATAGCTAAAGTGTGTTGCTGTGGTCTCTTTCCCATGTGCTCCTACATCTTCCTTGGTCATGATTCACTGATCTTCCTGGCATCTTTACTCTTTCCTCCATCATACTCCTGTTTCGACATAGGAAAATGGCTAAGACTTCCTCATTCTATGAAAACCTGCCTAAGCTTTCCCTTACGTTGTACTGTTAAATTGACATTTTTTCCTCCATTTTTTTATACTTATACACTTACTGCTCTTATTTCCTTCCTTTACTTTCATTTTTTAAATAGTTCTTTTTAGCCCTAGCTGGTTTGGCTCAGTGAATAGAGCGTTGACCTGGGGACTCAAGGGTCCCGGGTTCAATTCCAGTCAAGGGCACATGCCCGGGTTGCGGGCTTGATCCCCAGTGTGGGGCATGCAAGAGGCAGCCAATCAATGATTCTCTTTCATCATTGATGTTTCTATCTCTCTCTCCCTCTCACTTCCTCTCTGAAATCAATAAAAATATATATATATAAAAAATAAATAAATAAATAAATAGTTCTTTTTGGCATTTGCCCTGTCTAATCGGCTCAATCTTCTCTTAAAGGTTTTCAGGACTTTTTTGATTGCTGAACCTAGCAGCCTCTCAAATTACCATTTCTATTTTAAATTCTCTGAAGCTTTTGAAGTTATTGATCACCCCCCTTCCTCCAATAGCTTTATGACAAGACCCTCCCTGGTCTTTCCTGGTAGCCTCATCAGAGCTTCTAAGTCTATTTAACTAGTGTTCTGGTTTCTACTTATTGTCTAAATGGAGGCATTCCCCAAGGTTACAACCTTGACCTTTTTCTCTCCTCTACATGAATCAGGCTAGTGTAAAGGTTAAAGAGTGGGCTCGGGAGTAGATTATATTGTCCATTTATTTAATGTCATGTCCTTAGTAGTTAATTAACTTCTCCATGACTTAGCTTCCCTTGTCTGTAAAACAAGGTGAAAATAATTGCCCATATTTATTGAACACTTACCATATGCCAGGAACTGCTCTACACACTTTATATGCATTAGATCATTTTGTATCACAGATCTGGGATTATTAACCCCATTTTACAGATAACAGAGACATTTTAAATAATTTGCCTCAAATGAAACAAATAGCAAGAGCAGAGCCAGGATTTGAATATTGGGTAGTTCTGCTCAAGATGTTAATCACAACATTATTCTGCTCATCAACTGTGATAGTCTTTACTCATGGAATTCATATGAAAAAAATTGAACAAAATGATGCATTTAAAACTCTTAGCATAGTTATTGGCATAAATGAAATGCCTAGCTAATGTTTACTCTTAATATTTCTCATATTGTTCATTTTTCCTTGGGGGGTGAGGGGGGGAATAATCACTCTTTATCCAGTTTGAAACCCTCAACTTTTCTCTTCTTACCGTATTTGTTTCCTAAAATACCCTAACTGTATATCTTTATCTTAAAATCAGCTTATAAAATTGAACAGGACCCATGTTTAACTTCCCTTCAACCTCTGACCCTTATGCCCTGGAGCTTAAACCTTGCAGTTATCACTGCTGGTTCACCTTGTACCTCACTGTCCACCTTCATTACACAGACAGTTCCTACTTATTATAATTCAAAAAGCATTTTTTTCTGTTTTCTACCAGTGTTGATTTCTCTAGTTAAGGGTTTATAATATCTTAGCTAAATTATTACAATATCTCCCTAAAGTATCCTTGCTTGTCTAGAGTACAGTGTATCCAGTCATCTTTCCAAATTTTAGGTAGTAAACACTTAAAAATTGTGGATCTCTTTGTTCAAACCAAACCCCAAGTGGAAGCTTAATATGAAATAATATACAAAGCAGAGCTTCTCAGAAATGGATTTGGGATATGGAATTTGGAAGCAATGACTCTCTTATTTTCTTCTGTCCTTGTGTTCTCTGAATTGGCTTATGAGTGTTCTGTAGGAAAAAATGGTTTGAGAACTTTTGTTTTAAAGCAGCCTTAGTCATAATGTTTCTCTACATAAATCCCTCATTAATAAGACATTAAAGATCCTTTAGAGTTTTTTTTAATCAAAGTATATTTTTAATCTCATTTACTCCCTCTTGTACCTCATAGCTACATTTGCTCTTCATTCTTTGATCATTTGGTTCACTTTTGCATCTCCATTCCTTTGCTTATTGCTTTTGACTTGTTGAAATTCTCTTTTTATTCTCTTTCTCATTTCGCCTAATTCATTCTTAAAGATTTGCCTTACACATGACCTCCTTTATAAAACCTTCTTAAAATATCACAATCAAAATTATTTTATTCTCTCCTTTATACTCTATAGATTTGGGGTTTAACTTATATTAAAGATTGAATGACTACCTTATCCATACATATATATTTTTTCTCCTCTTCTGCATCTATATATTCTGAGTTCCTGTAGTTTAGGGAATGTGTCTTTTTAATTGTTGTACTCCCATCACCTAATTAATATCAAAGGGTTTGGGCTGTAGTTATTTATGAAATTGAAATAACTTGATCCATTTTCCATAAGCATTGGGGCTTTTAAGGATAGGTATTGATTGCCTTTTCTTTCCTTGCTTTTTTAAGCTGGGTCCTGACAGCTCTTGTTTCAAATTCTTCAATATCAAGTACCATTGGTGCTATTTCTATCCCAGATATTCTAATTTAAGCTGAACGTTTTTAATATTTTTATTGGTTTGGCTCTTTTATTCATCCATCTATGCATCTAGCTATCTTTCAATCCTCAGTTACTTATTCTTAGAAGACCTATACCATCCATTTTCTTTAAGTAGTCTTCCCTGACCCTACATAGAGATCTATCTTTTTGGTAAATATCTATAGCTTTGCAGTCTCTATTTTATCTCTTAAATCTATTGATAATACCTTATATTTTTAAAAGTCACAGATATTTGTATTATTTTCTCCAACTAGAATCTAAGTCCTTTTATAATAAAGATACTAATTTGTACTCTCTTTTCTATCTCTCAGAGAACATAGTTTATTTTTAGACTCTGTGACTGTCCTTTCCCTTTTTTTTTGTATTCTCTCTCCTCAAATGAGATCCTAGTTTGGTTATGAGTTTATATTTACAGTAAGTGAGTCTCCAATTTCACATGATTGCATCAAAAAGAATTTTATTAAATACCAACATATTCCTAGCTAACCCCACACTTCCCCATCCCTTCATTTTCTCTTCTATATAAAAGGATTCTGGTGTGTCTGTTTACTGGGGACTTCCAAATAACAAATTCAGCACCACCACAAGAGGACAGCTCAATGCAGTGTTCTAACTGGGCCACCTAATTGCGGGTGCTGTGTTGCAGGTTTCTGTAAAAGAACTTGGTTAAACCTCTCAAACGTTGCCTTAGAGTAGCTTATCCAAATTACATATCATAAATATGCTAAAAGGTTTTTACAGTCAAATAAGTTTTGCAAGCACTATCCTAAACAGAGATAAAATATTATTTTACTGTATTACATCTTAGAGCCAACGTTATGCTAATGCACACTAAATATACCAATATGGGTAATTCTATGCAACATTTTCCAAAATTATTTGATAACAGGAAGCTATTTTTCAGAACTTCTCTAGGACTGGGATTGAGAAAAATGCTCTTTGCGAAACACTGCATCAATAATTCAATTCTGTATCTCATCATAGATTTTAACAGTTGATCTCATAATTTTTATATCTTTATTTGGCTAAGCATTGCTTGACTATTTTCCCCATGATAATATTTTATAACTAGAGGCCCGGTGCACAAATTCATGTACGGGTGGGGTCCAGCCGGCCTGCGCGCTGATGGGGGCTCAGGGGCTCATCGGTCTGGGTCATGGGGGGAAGGGGCCGTGGGCAGTTTGCTGGCTGGCCCCGCTCCTGATTGGGATGTTGGGGGCCAATCAGGGGTGAGGCCAGCTGGGGGAGAGGGGCCATGGGCGGTTGGCAGGCCAACCCTGCCCTACAGTTGGGGTGTTGGGGGCCAATTGGGGCCAGGCCAGCTGGGGGGT
>NW_005874529.1:0-2214 GCF_000147115.1 Myotis lucifugus
ATTCTCCCTGGAAATGAGAGAATAGACTAGACTAGCCACAGCCCACTGTGGAGGCAACAGGACACGTCTGGTTATAATTTGGACCTCGGGAGCTCAGAGTTTGGATGGGATATCCCCCTACTCGTGGTCCTTGGGTAACTGATTATTGTTAGGGTGGAATGACCACCTGACTTGAAATTAAAGCTAACTCTCACCTGGCACTGTGCCCCATCTCCATCATTTACTTGTGGGGCCCCCAGGATATGTAACTTCGCCCCTAAATCTCAGTTTTCTCAATTTATCATTTAGTGGTAAGCACTGAATAGGCCTTGATTTTCCCCTCTGACTTGTATGCTTATACTCTGAGCTGGGTGTTTCCCTTCTGGACATGGAAGTCTCTCCACTGGAGTTGCAGCGCTCCCTGCAGCCCGAGTCTGTGTGTCTCCTGCTGGAATGGTTCTCTGCTCTCAGACTGGAGTCTGGACAGCCTCTCCTCCCCTGCTCCCCACTCCCCCAGCCAAATGACTCCTTGGGAAGAGCAACCATGTACAGGGATCCGAAGGCCATCCAAACGGCCTGGAAAGCTAAATTAAAATATACCACTTAAAATAATGTTTCCATGGAAACTCGGCCTATGCTAAAGCTGAGAAAGCTTGGGTTTTGCATTGGGCCTCTTTGATAGAGGAAGTTATCACTTGGGCATCAGTTTAGGAGGATAGTTGACACTTGCTGAGCATTGTCATTACAGATTTCTCCCAGTGCAGCACAGGGGCCCCCAGACAATACATCGTGCAATGCTGATCATCAGGAGACCAGCAGAGCTGCTGGAGCAGGGCGGGGAGGGAAAGGGAGCAGCTGTCACTCAGCACTTG
Source organism: Myotis lucifugus (assembly GCF_000147115.1). Lineage (NCBI taxonomy): Eukaryota > Metazoa > Chordata > Mammalia > Chiroptera > Vespertilionidae > Myotis > Myotis lucifugus. The sequence goes on from NW_005874529.1 coordinate 852, forward strand.
AGATGCTCGCTCTATCATTTCACTAATCCATCAAGGAATATATTCATCAAAAGCTCTGAAACACACGCAGCAAACCCCTAGATGTGAAGAGTGTCCCAAGCTGGGTTGTAGAAAGAAGGTTGAAAGATGCATATTAGGAACATTTTAGATTGGAAAACACATGGGATTTCTTGCCCCAGGATGTGTCCACTTTGCAAACAAAAATGGGTTCAAGAAAGGCTCAGATAGCATTTCCAAGAGGGTGTTTCTCATAATAACAACTGTCCAAGGAGAGGCCTTTTAAAATAATCTAATATACTGGTGTATACTGGGTATCGTAGTCATCCTTTGGAGTTATGCAATACCCATTTGTATATAAAAGATTCTGCGACCTCTCATAAAGATAACTGCTTAAACACTCTTTGTGTTTCCCAAACTTAATGATTCTGGAACCTTTTTGATGTCCTGAATCGTACCCCATCCCCCTTTCGTGGCACACACTTGGGAAACCCTGAAGAGTTTCCATCTCGTTTTCCTCACTGTAATCTCTGTGACCATCCTCCTAGGTGGGATCTGGAGCTGAAGGTTGAATGAGGTTGACCCCAAGTGTCCTTCCTGTGTTTCTAGTCTCACATCCTCTAAACATAGGCTGGTTTGGAGAGGAGACATTCATGAGCACCTAAACGTCTAGGAATGTCAAAGAAAAGCATCTGGAGGGGAAATGAGAGCAGAAATTTTACAGGGCCATATGGACAGCTCGAGGCACTGCCTTAGCATACGCTGAGAGCAGAACCTTGCAGAGCACAGATGAACACACGTGGAACAATGACATTTGGCTTTTTGACAGATGGAGATGATACTCTGGTGGAAGCGTTTTATGATACTGAGGTTGAGTCTATATTTCAAGTTTTTTTTTTGATAGCTGAAGCCAGTTTATAAAAGAAATGCCCTGCCCTGACTGGTTTGGCTCAGTGGCTAGAGCGTCGGCCTGCGGACTCAAGGGTCCCAGGTTCGATTCCGGTCAAGGGCATGTACCTTGGTTGCGGGCGCATCCCCAGTAGGGGGTGTGCAGGAGGCAGCTGATCGATGTTTCTCTCTCATCGGTGTTTCTAACTCTCTATCCCTCTCCCTTCTTCTCTGTAAAAAATCAATAAAATATATTTTTTAAAAAAATTAAAAAAAGAAAGAAATGCCCTGTGTTGTGTGGGTCTCTTCTCATCTGCCTTACCTACCCCCACCCCTCATTTTAGGAATCTGGCTGCAACCCTAATCTCTAAATTCTACAACCCCAACTAAGTTATATCTCTGATATTTACTTTGAGAGCAATGGTGAGTACAGACATATGCTTAGGAGATTTAGGTCTCTATCTTGGAGCATAAATGT